>NW_024081846.1:0-117820 GCF_003009895.1 Hyaena hyaena
TGGAGTCTCCGATCCCGGCCCGATTTTATCTTCCCCAGTTCGCACTCACGTTAGAAGGCTCTCTCAGTGGATTCTGCGTCTTTTTTCTCCCAATCTCTCAGGTTTTGTAAGGTTTCCAATGGCTTCAGATCTTTTCCGTGTGATGTATGGGCGCGAGTGCAAGTACGGAGCTCCTTCTCCATCATCTTGCCCCCCGATTCAAGCACTTTTAAGTGATCATAGTCACAGTTTATATTTTTTATTCAGGAATAATTATTTAGGGCCGTTTTCAAAAGGGTGTCATTTTGGTAATGAAATATTTGGTCACCTGTCTGGTCGTTATTATATCTCTAGCAACTCAAACAGTATCTGGGACATACTTGGGGAAAAAAAATAGATGTCTGTTGAAACACTTATTTATATTTGGCATTTGAAATAATAAGTAGTATGTTATAATTGCAGCATTAAAGCAAGAGGGTTTATGCTTTTTTGTGAAAGAATTACTCTAATGTCCTTTTTGAGGGTACTAATTGCTCACTCTTAAAAGTCACATCAATCTGCATATGTGATGAATAGGGTCACAATGTTCTAAAATAGTCAGCTTCTCACTTATAGCATTCGAAAAGCATTGACTTTAAAGTCTCCTAAAATAAATGCACATGAATATTTCCTATTTTTCAAGCCACTTCCTCAAGTAACTCACTTTTTTTTTCTATTGACTTTTGTTAGCTCTTCCTTGCATTTTCCCCTAATTTAGAGAACACAGGATCAAATGCAAGAGTCAAGAATATCTAATGACATATTTTCATTGCCTTTTAATATACCCATAAAAATGATCTTTTTAGAAATAAGTGCTTTACAAATAGAACAGAAATGGTCAGATCTATTTTCAATGGCATTCACATTTTCTTATGTATTACTTAAAGAAAAGGGGGAAAGAGGTAAACTTCAAGGAAAAAAAAGAGAAACCAGGTCACCTCTAAGAGTCTATACCTCCTATGTCTCCAGCACCAGGAGCTCCTAGTTTATACCTGGCATCCAAGTACACACGGTATATACATTTTAATGTATTTCCTGGTTATAATCCTTGCCGTGGTGTCTTGAATGTAGTCACCAGTCGATGAGTATTTGTTAAATAATTGCCTAACCTCATCTACCATCATTTTACCAAGGCTCTAAAATGAATTTTGCTGATTAATTCCTCATATTCTCGCTGCGCCCTAATTATTCATCCATACCAGCAATGGTATTTATTTGTAATAGGTTTACCCTTCCTGACAGTGCTATGAAGCACAGACAAGTATCCAAGCAGCTACTGTTTATAGTGAAAACAATGAAACAAGGTCTACCTGTTTTATGAATGTTTAATGTGGTTAGATGTAAGGAAAATGTAGTAAATTAAAACCACTATCTTACCTAATATAAGGCCTTTACAGCAGTAGTTTTTTTTTTCAAATGTTTCTTAGCATGTTGTTCTGCCATAGTTCAATGTAAATAAGACTTCACTGCTGACCATATATATCACTTTACAACTATAGAAGTAATACAACAAAAACATCGATTCAAAATTCAGATTAAAGAAATTGAATCTATATTCAATTCCAGTTAGAATATAGAAAATTGTCAAATTGCATTGCTCTTCCCATAAAAACCAGAAACATCATATAATTTTTCTAAAACACAATTTTTATTAAAGACATTGATAAGAATGGTAAACAGAGAAGAGTTGAACTTCAGTTTCTGGAGTTAATTCCTTGTCTGGATATTAGCACTTAAGAAGGTTAGAAGACTACTCTAACATGGAAAAATGAGCTGATTTTTTAAACGTTTTATTTATTTCTGAGAGAGAGAGAAAGAGAGAGACAGCGTGAGGAGGGGAAGGTCAGAGAGAGAGGGAGACACAGAATCCAAAGCAGTCTCCAGACTCTGAGCTGGCTGTCAGCACAAAGCCTGATGCGGGGCTTGAACCCACGAACCGTGAGGTTATGACCTGAGCCGAAGTCCAACACTTAACCTGAGTGAGCCACCCAGGCTCCCCGAGCTGATATATTTTTAACGTGACAGAGCTAGAGAGTATTATGCTAAGCAAAATAAGCCAGTCAGAGAAAGACAAGTACCATATGATTTCATCTGTATGTGGAATTTAAGAAACAAAACAAATGATCATAAGGGGAAAAAAAGAAAGAGAAAAGCAAACCAAAACAGACTTTTAAATATAGACAACAAACTGCTGGTTACCAGAGTGAGATAGATGATGGGGATTAAGGAGGGCACTTGTGATGAGCACTGGGTATTGTATGTAAGTGTTGAATCACTGTATTGTACACCTGAAACTAACATTACACTGTGTTAAATAACTGGAATTTAAATAAAAACTTAAAACAAAAATAGTGTGGACTGACATAATAAATTGAAGTTGTAGAAGCCCGAAACACAAAGCTTACTCTCCTCAATCAACAATCTCCGCTCCCCATAGGATTTTTTTTTTTTTTTGAGAGGTTAAGAGCATGGGAAACTGGTAACTGGATTGAAAAAAACAAACAAACATTTTTTTGTCATACAATGCTAAGGATTCAGAGAATTGCTGGGAGAAGGATCCAAATCCCATCCTAAAGACATTTGATGTTAGAAGTGAAGTAAGGGTGCAACCCAAGTCCAACACAGTTCAATCTCAATTTGCTCAAAGAGATCACCCCTTATTCTTGGATATCTGACATTTCAAACAGTGAGTACTTTCTGGAAAAAAAGCAGTATGCATTTCTATCTCTAATGATATCTTATGTATAATATTTGACCTAAAACCTTTTAAAAATACAAGACATATGAAGCAAAATACGTTCACTATAATCAGGGACTAAAACCATCAAGGGAAGCAGACAAACAAATGACTTGAGTGTCCAAAACAGCAGATAAGGACTTTAAAATCCTTTGTATGTTAAAAGATTTAGAAAAAAGACAAAATGAGGAAGGGGATGGAGTATTTATAAAAATAAATAGAAACTCTGAAAAGGAACCAAATGGAAATTGTAGCACTGAGAAATATATAATATTTGATATTAAGAATTTATTGGATACACTTTACAGTAGAATGCCCACAGAAGAAAACAATATCACTGAATAAGACCCCTGTTTGAAACTATCAATATCTAGTAGATGTGTCATCAGAATCCAGATAGAAAGAAGAAATGGCCACATGAGATAATCGCTGAAAGTTTATACAAAATTCATGATAGTCATCAACCACGTGTTCAAGATTCAAGCAGGATAAATACAAAGATAATCAGAGCTAAGCATAATCATAGCTAAGCTGCAGAAAATAATAAAATAAAATAAAATAAAATAATAAGGTTTTAAGGAAAACCTTAAAGGTAACCAGGAAAACCAAGCATATTACATTTAAGAGAAAAAAATTAGATGTCTATTTCTCATCAAAAATAATTGACATAAAAAGGTAATTGATTGAAAGCTCTGGAAAGTGGAGAAAAAAAGCCCTGCAACCTATAATTCTATGTCCGCTAAAACTGTCTTTTACAAATAACTGTGAAATAGTCCCTTTCAGACAAACAAAAGCTCAGACCTTCCCTACAAGAAACTAGCAGCAGACCTGTACTACAAGAAATATTAACATATATTATAAGTAAATTATATTACAATAGATAAAGGTATTTGGAGCAATGAAGGGAATTATAGGATTTTAAGATTCTCATATGTTAATAGAATGATATAATGCTAAATAAGTTAGTCTTTCATAAGTTAAGTATATATGTAATCTGTAGTCTAACCACTACAAAAAACCCACAGAGGCATAGCTAAGAAGACTATAAAAAAATAAAAAGGAAAGCTAATAAATATTTTATTAGCTTTTTAAAAAGCAAGTGAGACAAAACAAACAACATTTGAATTAATTAGAAAACAAACAGCAAGAGGGCATAATTTTAAAAACTATTTTTAGTGTTTATTCATTTTTTGAGAGAGAGACAAAGTGTGGGTGAGGGAGGGGCAGAGAGAGAAGGAGATAGAGAATCTGAAGCAGGCTTCAGTCTCTGGACTGTCAGCACAGAGCCCTATGCTTGAACCCACAACTGCAAAATCATTACCTGAGCCTAAGTCTGATGCTTAGAAGCCCCCAGGAAGGTATACTTAATATAAAAGCAAAATTTATGTTAGCATCTTGATAACTTGGCACTCAGCTAAATACTTCTATCAAATCCTTGCAATACAGGCAATGATACTTTAGAAATATGATTTCAACACAAGTGATTGGAACTTATAGGCAGTGACTAAAATAACACCTAACATATGGATATGTGATTTAACTTCTTGTTCAGTACTTATGCAATCTGCAGAATGAGAATGATACACAGATGCTTTCCACTCCTTAACCTAAGAACAATAAACAAATCACACAATAATATGTCATATCTACACAACATATATACAACATGTTATCACTTTAAATACAAGATAGATGATAGATAGATGCCAGATAGATAGATAGATAGATAGATGATAGATAGATGCCAGATAGATAGATAGATAGATGATAGATAGATAGATAGATAGATAGATAGATAGATAGATATGTTATACATGTACACATGTATATGTACTTTGGTGGAATATATTTCAATGTGTCTGACAAGGACTGATGCTACGAGTTGTAAAAAAAAATCTTTTGATTTCTATAGGATGTTATAGTTCTTGGAAGTTTTTTTAAGTTTATGGAGCTATGTCTTTACTATGTATCTTGAATTTGTCGATATTAACAATGACAGTTACTTTACGTCAGTAGGTAATCAAGGATTCACTGACTCTGGAAGTTAAAGTAAAAAAAAAACTATGAAGAAATTGATATAGGGAAGTAGATATTTTCATTTCAGACTAGTTATGTCCTCTAAAATTGAAGTTTTGGTGCTTATTTACCTCATGGATGGAGTTATTTTTTTATAGGAAGGCATTATATCACTAATTCTAACCCAGCAGAGGCCCAATAACAGTTCACTGATAATACTCTCATCTTCCTATTTAAAATCCACCTACTTTTTTTAGTCCATGCATATTGTTTCCTATTCCTTGAAATTAAATCAATCTTTTTTCTTCCATGTTTAACATCTCATATCAGCCAAAATGATTCTTCATGGAAGATGAATACTAAAAAGTTTTCCATGACAACAGAATTTCTTTTTTCCTTTTAATAAACATTTTCCAGACAGAGTCTTCTAAGCAGTCTAGTCTCTTCTATGGAAATAAGAACTGAATTATGAAGAACAACCAATAAAAAAGGTTTTAAAAAAGTATAACATGATATGCTGAGAAAAAAGAGAAATCAAATTGTATAAAATGCTCAATTAAAATCACAAGAGGAAGAAAAAGAGTGGAAGACAAAAACAGGCAAAGAGAAAATACAACAGAAAGAACAAAGGTAACAGAAAATGGTAACAAATATGGTAGACATTAATCGAACAATATCAATAATATCTTTAAATGTCAATGGTCTAAATGCACTAATTAAAAGACAGAGATTTCCAGACTGCATCAGAAAACACCACCAGCCATATAGGACTATGAGAAAACCAGTTTGAATATAAAAACACATATAGATTAAAAGTAAGTGGATGAACAAAATAAACCATGCTAACATTAATAAAAATAATGCAGAAGTAGATATATGAATTTCAGACACAGCCAACTTCAAAGTAAGAAAATTATCAGGGATAAGGGAGGTCTTTACATAGTCAAGGAGCAAATTCTGGAATAAGACATAACAATTCTTAATATGTATGTATCTAACAACACAGCATCAAATTATGTAAGACAAAAACTAATAAAACTGAGTTCCATTATGTGAGCAAGATAAAAAAGAAAAAAAAATCACATGATTGTACCAGTAGATAAAGAGCATTTGACAAAATCCAACACTTGTTCGCAAAGAAACTCTCAGTAAGCTAGGACTAGAGGGTACTTTTCTCAACTTGATAAAGACTACACACAGAAAATCTACAGCTAACCTTATGCTTAATGGTGAGAAATTCAAAGCTTTCCTGCTAAGATCAGGTAAAAGACACGGATGTTCCTCTGACCCGTCTTTTTCAACATTAAGCTGAAGTCCTTTCTAAAGCAATAATTCAAGGAAGAAAATAATATATATACAGATTGGAAAAAAGGTTAAAACTGTCTTTGTTCACAGATGATGTAATGTTCTATATAGAAAATCTGAAAGAATTGTCAAGAGAACTCCTGAAACTAATAAGCATTACAGCAAAATTGCAGGATACAAGGTTATTGCACAAAAGTCTATTGCTTTCCTATAGACCAATAAAAAACAAGTGAAATCTGCAATTAAAAACACGTGTCATTTATATTATCACCTCAAAAATGCAATACTTAGTTATAAATCTAACAAAATATGTATGAGTCCTATAGGAGGAAAACTACAAAACTCAATGAGTGAAATCAAAGAAAAAACTAAATGGGAGAGGCACCTGGGTGGCTCCCAGTTGGTTGAGCATCTGACTTCAGCTCAGGTCATGATCTCACGGCTCGTGGGTTCAAGATTCCACTCAGGCTCTGTGCTGACAGTGTGGAGCCTGGAGCCTGGAACCTGCTTTGGATCCTATGTCTCTGTCTCTCTCTGCCCCTCCCCTGCTCATACTATCTCTCTCAAAAATAAATAAACATTTAAAAAATAAATAAAAACAAACCAATAAGTGGAGAAATATTCTAGAAATATTCTACATGCATGGATAAGGAAGATTCAACATTTTCAAGACATCAGTTTTTCCCAACTTGATCTATAGATTCAGTGCAAACCCAAGTCCCAGCAATTACCTCATGGATATAGACAAACTGACTCTAAACATTGTACTGGATAGGCAAAAGACTCAGAATAATCAACATAATATTAAAGGAAAAGGACAGAAAACTGATACTACCTGTATTCAAGACTTAATATAAAGCTATAGTAATCAAGACAGTGTGGTATTAGTGAAAGAATAGACAAATAGGTCAATGGTAAAGACTATAAAGTCCAGAAATAGACCACCATAAATGTGATCAACTGGTCTTCAACAAAGGAGCAAAAGCAATACACTGTAGCAAAGATCGTCTTTTCAAAAAATGATACTGGAACAATTGGACATCCGCAAGCAAAAATAATGAATCTGGGCACAAACCTTATACTCTTCATATAAATAAACTCAAGATGGATTAGAGAGCTAAAGGTAAAATGCAAAACTATAAAAATCCTAGCAGATAACATATGAGAAAACCTAGAAGACCTTGGAGTTTTTAAATAAAACACCTAAAAATATGATCCATGAAAGAAATAATTGATAAGCTAGACTTTGTTAAAATTAAAAACTTCTGCTGTGTGAAAGACAATATCAAGAGACTAGAAGACAAGCCACAGAGTGGGAGAAAAATTTCCAAAAGACACACCTGATGAAGTCATGTTATACAAAATATACAAAGAACTCTCAAACTCAACAATAAGAAAACATGCAACCCAATTACAAAATAGTCCAACGATCTGGACATGTCACCAAAGAAGATATACAGATCGAAAAAGGCATTTAAAAAGATACAAAGTTTCGGGGCGCCTGGGTGGCTTAGTCGGTTAAGCATCCGACTTTTCGCTTAGGTCATGATCTCGCGGTTCATGGGTTCGGGCCCCGCGTCGGGCTCTGTGCTGACCGCCAGCTCAGAGCCTGGAGCCTGTTTCAGTCTGTGATTCCCTCTCTCTCTGACCCTCCCCTGCTCATGCTGTCTCTCTCTCTCTCCTAGAAATAAAGAAAACATTTAAAAAAAAAGTTTCATATATCACCAATGAAATTCAAGTTAAAACAATAATAAAATACCACTACACACCTATTAGAATAGCCAAAATCTAGAACACAGGTGACACCAAATGTGGAGCAATAGGAACTGCCATTCTTTGCTAGTGGGAATATATATAAATATTTATATATATAAAATAAGTATAAAATGCCACAGCCACTTTGGAAGACAGTTTGGCAGTTTCTAACAAAACTAAACATACTCTTACCATATGATCCTTCAGTTGTGCTTCTTGTTATTTACTCAAAGCATTTCAAAATACATATACACAAAAACCCATCCATGGTTATATATAGCAGCTTTATTTGTAATTGCCAAAACTTGGGAAAAAACAAGATGTCCTTCAGTAGGCAAATAGATAAACTATGGTGTATCCAGATAGTGGATTATTATTCAGTGCTAAGAAATGAGCTATCAAGCCCTGAAAAGACATGGACCAAACTTAACTGCATGTTACTAGCTGAAGGAAGTCAATCTGAAAAGACTACATCTTATATGGTCTCAATTACACAACATTCTTGACTGGGAAAAACTGAAGACAGTAAAAAAGATCAGTGATTGCCTGGGGTGTGGTGGGAAGAGGGTCAGAGATAATTAGACAGGGCACAGAGGATTGTGAAGGCAGTGAAAATACTCTGTATAGTATTATAATGATGGGTATGTCGTTATTGTTTTGTTCGAAGGCAGCGAATATACACCAAGAATGAACCCTATGGTAAACTATGGGCTTTGGATGATTATGTTTCAATACGTGTTCATCCTTAGTTTAAAGAAAGAAATAAACAAACACCTCTTTGATGAGTAATTTTGATAATAGGGGAGATGATGCATGCATAAGGGCAGACGATATATGGGACATCTCTCTACCTGCCTCTCACTTTTGTTGCAAATCCAAAACTGCTTTAATGAGTCTATTAAAAATGAAATTATGAATAATTAGTAACAAGGAATTTTAATCTTACTTTTGAAACATTTTGCTTTAAAAGGCTTTCAAGATTTCAGATCTACATTAGTATTTAGTTGACAGTTTCGATCAGCGGGTGAATGTTTTAAAAGAGAGTTAGAAAAAGGGCAGAGAGCAGTAAATACTATAGTGCAGACTCTGTGAATACACAATATGTCTTCATTTTCATCATTTGTTTCTGTTTATTCTTTGTCCTGCTGCAGATACTATGCTTTTGCATTTTAACAGGTTATTCTCATGATGTTTTCATATAAATGCAAATTTCTTCATTTTTGCTAAAAATGATGTCATCCTTGGGGCAATGTTAACATAAACTTTTATTTTTGACAGTGGATTGATTGCTCCAGCTGGTATCTTATGTTGAAATAGGCAAACTGATAACTCTGGAGACTCCAGAAAGAAATAGACAAGTACAAAGAAGATTATAGAAGGATAAAAGATAAGAAAACAGATAAAAGGCATAAAGATAAGTCAGAAACTAATATAATTAGCTGACCTGCAGGATATAGGTGGTAATATGGTAGAAAAATCAGCGCAACTAAAATGGGGTAGAAAGAATGGCTGAGGTTGCATCTGGGTAGAGTTCCGACTTTTGGGACCACAGTAAAGCTTGATACACGTATGCAGAAATACTTTTTTAAGTAATTAAAATTATCCAGAATGTGGCAAAACACAAAATGAGGTACAAGCAGTAATAAAGCAAACTAACTATGTTACAAATGCCTAACAAAACCACACAAAACTGTGTGGAGAAGAAAAGAACCAATCTGTTAACTCAGTAAAACATGATTTGCATTATTTGACTATAAGCTGACAGGCTAAAGACAAAATGAACTACACACAAATATTCTACTCTTACCATGTTTGTCACAAGGATATAGTTAGTAATTATAAAATTAAGATTTTTGTAATTATAAAATTAGGATTATTCACCTTTAAATGAATGTGAATAATGAGATGCAGTTTTCTTATTGTAGGAGAAAGGAGTGACAAATATGAAATGAGGAAGGCTAGAATGAACCCTTGAGTGTTGGACTACAACCAGAGGAATCAGTATGAACTAACAATTCTTAACAAATACATAGAAAAATACATAGAAATCAATATAGATATTGGTATAGATGTCTGTGTATACCCACTAAGAGGACCTAGAACAATAACACTACAGTAACAATGAACATAATCAGTGCCTATATTTGGTTTTCTGAACACCATTCTGCAATAAAAATGAAAGGGCTCTGAGGAAATGGCTGAATTCAGGAAAAGTACTAGATGAGAAAGGAACACTTCATGTTGCCAGCAAGTACGTGAATGCTTAAAACAAACTACTGCAGATATAGAAAGGAATAAATTTGAAGGGATTCCCAATTACCAAATCTGGGATAATTTGAGCAAAAATGTAAATAATAATAATAAACTATGAATCATAGAATAAAATATCCATGAGACAATGCCAGTATAAATACACCATTGAAGAAATAAAGGGAGAGAAATGGACAGTTCTTCCTTCTAGTAAAATTCCAATTAATAAATGTAGAAGGAATGATGGAAATAAAAGTCACTATTTGGCAAACATCACAGTAAAAATTGCCACAGCAAGATTCATCAGTGAACACTAAAATTAGTAGGCAAAAGTGTAATAAGAAACAGGATATTTGCATAATTTAACAGTATCTTCCCACAAGATAATTATTAATTACAAAGAGAGAAAATAGTAGCATTATAACAGAGAAACTTTTTAGGCACCACTTGTACCAGGGTGTCTAATGTTACCCCTAATAACATGTGAAAACATTACATGCCTCCAATTATGATGTACTGAGAAAGACATGGTATTACTTTTGTAGCATTCTTACAAAGAATGCATACATAATCTGAATTTTATCATCAAGAAATATCAGACAAATCCAAATTGGGAGACATTCTACAAAACAATTGGCTATTTCTCTTCAAACATAGGATCATGAAAGACAAAAAAAAGACTGACATGACAACTAAATGCAAATGGAATCCTGGATTGGACAATTTGGACACCTGGCAATGGAACAAGGTCTATAGATTAGTTAATAGTATTGCATCACTGTTAATTTTTATTTTGATCTTTGTACTTGACTTAAAGAAACTATTAATTTTTGTGTGAGAACTTTCAGTTTTATTTTTGCAGCTTTTCAGTTTTCTTTCAGTTTTCTTTTCGTGTATGTCCAAGATTATTTCAAAATCGAAAGGTAAAAATATACAAAAACAAATCATTTTTACAATTAATTAAAGCTCTTCTTAGTTAAAATGCAGTTACAAAACTGGTACAGCCCCTCTGGAAAACAGTGTGGAGGTTCCTCAGGAAACTAACAATAGAACTCCCCTAGGACCCAGCAATAGCACTGTTAGGAATTTACCCAAGGGATACAGAAATGCTGAGGCATAGGAGCACATGTACCCCAATGTTCATAGCAGCACTCTCCACAATAGCTAAAACATGGAAAGAACCTAAGTGGCCATCAACAGATGAATGGATCAAGAAGATGTGGTTTATCTATACCATGGAATACTACATGGCAATGAGAAACAATGAAATCTGGCCATGTG
The DNA here is from genome assembly GCF_003009895.1 of Hyaena hyaena. NCBI lineage: Eukaryota > Metazoa > Chordata > Mammalia > Carnivora > Hyaenidae > Hyaena > Hyaena hyaena. The sequence continues at coordinate 11,363 of NW_024081846.1, forward strand.
TAGCAACATGGATGGACCTTGAGGGTGTTATGCTGAGCGAAATAAGTCAGGCAGAGAAGGACAAATATCATATGTTTGCACGTATAGGAGGATTAGGAGGAACTTGACGGAGGAACAAGGGGGAGAAGAAGGGCGGAAATGGTGGGGGAAAGGGAGAGAGGCAAACCATGAGAGACTCTTGAATGCTGACAAAAACTGAGGACTGATGGATGTGGGGGGCAGGAGGGATGGGCATGGAGGAGGGCACTTGTGGGGATGAGCACTGAGTGTTATGTGGAAACTAATTTGACAATAAACTATTTGTAAAAAAAATGCAGTTACAAAACAGTGAGACATATTTTAATAATAAGCATGCCATAAATTTCATATCATATTATGCTTTGTATTTCAGAGAAGTATCTTCTTTGGGAACTAGTTTGGTAATAATTCTTTAAAAACTGCCTCTCAAATACTTTTTCTGAAAATAATTTTGCCACAAAAGTAGATCATATGCCACTGACAATATTAATTACTTTATTTTAAAAGTTGGGATTTTTTTCACTTGGATTTTTTCAGTTGGATGATAGATAGAAAGCTAGAAATCTAGGTAGATAATAGATGATAGATGATAGATAGATAGATAGATAGATAGGAAGAAGGATAGAGGGATAGATAGACAAATAGATAGAAACATATACATATTATACCCATATATTCATTCTACCGTCTTGGCTCCAAAACAATTACATCTGTTTTTAGATATTATGATCATCCACATAGAATACATTTTCTGCCCTTAAGGATATTTAAAATAGTCCATTGTAATAATTCTTAAAGTCACAAAATAATCTTAAACAATGATAGATGTGTTGGGATTGATGCACAGACTTCTAAAGTGACAACTTAATATGTAGTAGCACCCCTAATTTCTGCTATGTTCATAAAATTGGTTTCATTCAAGGTTTGGTGATAGACACTTTAAAGACCTAAGGGCACATTTTGAAAGCTGTAATTCAGCAGTGTCAGGCTAAAAGGGCTTGACTGACTTGTCAAATAGGACTTGCCCTGCCTTAATTGCTGTGATTCTGTCATAAATCAGGCCAACTGAAAACAATTTACATTTCTTGGTTACATTTTTAAAAGACAGAAGAATTATGGGTAACAGCAGTAACTCTGAATGTTCCTATAAAAATCTACATTATGGCTTTCCCTACCCAATAAAATGGGAATGACTGGCTTTTGGATTTCAGTAAGTGCACAAAAGCATTCTAAAGGTACTAACAACCAGCTGGTAATGGCCTTTTCCATTTCATGGCATAACATTGTTTAACTGTAAAATAATAGTCACGTTTTATGTCACTTTTTGCCATTAGGTTTTTCCTCTTGTCCTCCTCAAACTTGGTAATGTTTATGTGAGAATCAACTTGTAAGTTCTTTAATGGCTTAGTTATATGAAATATCAATTTAGTATTATTTACATGCTAGAGAACACAAACGTAATTATGAATTAATTGAATTAATTTTATCAATCCAACATAGCTGCATACTAGAAAAATGTCATTCCTTTTTCTTTCTTTTATGTTTTGATTTTGTTCTATGTAAAATCTACAATAGTTATATTGTTCCAAACACCACAATAAGCTTGAGATGTCATTCATAATCATTCAAAATAAATTTACTCAGCATTCTTTATACTATAAAATACTTTGAAATATTCTCTTAAAGTGATGTGTTTTTAAGCACAAAAAGAAATGGGAAAACTGCATATTGGTTTAAAATAATTCTAAGTTAAAAATTCATTATGTCTTCCCACATTTAATATTTGGCTTCACATCTCAAGACTGTTGTAGAACTAAGGCCCTAGAAATACAGTCCATAATTTTGGCTTTATATGTAATTGAAAATATTTGAGTCATATAGCTAATGAAGATCACAGCTCATACTTTAAAAGTGCTTTATGACCTAGAAAGAATGTATTATTGTGTCATGACAAAGATAAGGAAGCTAAGTCTCAGAAAAGTGAATGCTTTATCCAAGGCGGTGCACATATAAAGTGAAGGAACAAATGCTAAATTCAACTCTCCCGATATCGTTGTTTTCCCCAACATAACACAGTCGCCTTTATAATAAGGCAATCTGACAACTCTTCCAGCTTCACCTGGCTGAGGAAGAAGAGCAGCCAAAGAGCAATTTAGCTAAAGAAACTACTTTCCTAAAGAAAAAGCATTCTATAGCTAATATAGCCAAATTACAGGTTTTATACTCCAGGTATACATATACATAAGGATCCTCACTCCCACATTTCATTCATAATATTTCTGTGAAATAATCTAACAACTCCATTCACTTTAATTGTTCCTTTTTTTTTTTTTTTTTTTGGAATCCTTAGTGTAGTCTTGGATAGTACTGATCTGCTTCACTGCTATCTAAATTTACAATGATTAATCATTTTCTTTCCCCAGTAGATTGTAAATCTTATGAACCTAATGTCTAATACTGGTAGTACTTTATTGAATAAGTGATAGTTCATATCATGATGATATATACATTATAGCAGTAAAATAAATATTGTTGATTTATTGGTTGACTTATTCATTCAGGGCAATGAGAGCTACATATTTATACTATTTGCAAATTAGTCATACAGTATGTGACAGATGTATTTTTTATTACTGGATGCTGTTGTTTCATATTTAAGTCAGTAGAAGGGATTACCTTCATGGCACACAGCAAAAGGAGCTGGTATGGGCTACAAACATGCATTAAGTGTAGATAAAATAAATGGAGAAAAACATGAGAATTATGATTTTCTAAGCATTGTTGAGACTTGTTTTATAAACTTTACCAAGTCAATTTTTATAACAATGCACATATAGTATTTCATATTTTCATATTTGCCAAATAACTTTGATGCTTACATTATATACTTCATATTCATATTTGCCAAATAACTTTAATGCTTACAATATATATTTTATATGTATATATTTCATATATATTCACCAGTGATAGGTCATAGAGGGCTTTATCCAGCTGCAGAAGGAGGGAGAAAACTGTGAGAAGAAGGCACTTTTGGGTCCTGTGGAGCCCAGCCAGCAGCAACGGACACCACCAATGCCAAGATCTGAAGAGTACAAACAGGAGGAGCTTTGCCAGTGTGAGTTGGGGGAAGAAGATGCCTCAAGGCCTCAGGAACAGAAGAGGAAGCAGACACATGGAGTCAGCAAAGCAGATCTGCTCAGAAGACCCAACTTCCAGTTTTTGGAACCAAAATATGGCTATTTTCACTGTGAAGATACTAAGACCAGATGGAAGAGTGCTTATGTGTGGTCCATTTCTGGAACTAATAAGGTTTATTTCAAAGAACTGTGTTGCAAATGCTAAAACAGTTTTAATCTTTATCGAGTAGAAGCAATCTGATGTCAGACCTGTTCAAAAAGTCTTGTTGTTCCACTCCTCAAAACAAAAGACACAGTGATCTAAGGAGGCTGCATCGACAGGAACTGTATGGTCACTGCAAAGACAAAAGATTTTCCTGTGGCAACACTTAACAGCTTTAAATACATCATGTGACAGGCAGTATGGTTGTGAGTAGAATAAAAATAAATAGTAGAAGAAAAGTAGGAAAAAAAAGAAAAGTAGGATAAAATGTGAGTAGAATAAAATAAATGCATATAAAAACACATGAAATGCATATATATTAAATATATACATATGAAATATATGATGTAAACATTAAAGTTATATATATTTCATGTATATATATGTCATAAATATATATATTTCTATTTTTCTATTTTATCTATCAATTACCAAGAAAATTGAATTAGGAAATTTCCACTATTGTTAAGAGATTTGTAAATAATAAATTGTAAAGAGTGATTTATGTAGTTTTAATAATGATTGTCCATTTTGTCTGATAGTAATATAGTAGTGATTATCATGAAAATGTTTTAGTATAAAATTTTCCATCTTTTTATTGTAGAACATTATTTCTTTGAACTTATGTGTGTTTCTTTCCATAACATATACTTGAATATTGCTTTTGTATTCAGCCTCCTAATCCCTACCTTATAATTAAAGTTTTTCCAATTATATTTAATGTAATTACCTATATGGTTGGATTTAGTAATTCTATTTTGCTTTCTATTTCCCTTTGTCTAAATTTTCATCTGTGTTCCTCTATTCTTCCCTTCTTTCAGAATAATCAAATAGTCACTTTTATTCTCTTTTGATTCATCTTTGGCTTTTGTCAATTCATCTTATTTTATTAGTGCTTGCTCTGGGAATTAAAATATGCATTTCTAAACTATTACAATTCAGTTAATATTAAAATTGTACTGTTATATGTAAAATATTGGAAACCTGATATAATGTAGCTTTACTTATTATTTTCCATCCTTTATGTTTCCATTTTTATATACAAGTATACACATTACAAATCCTATAATGCAGTGTTAAAGCTTTTGCTTTAAACATTCATATGTCTTTGGTGGGAGTTAAGATGGCAGAGGAGTAGGGAGACCCTCGGCCTGCTTCATCCCTCAAACACAGCTAGATAAATGTCAAAAATAGATCTGAGGATTGAGAGAGCAAAAATACACAAAGAGAAGTGAAGGGTGCTAGGTGGCTTAGTTGGTTAAGTGTCCAACTTTAGATCAGGAAATGATGTTGTTGTTCCTGAGTTTGAGCCCTATATCAGTCTCTGTGCTGACAGCTCAGAGCCTGGAGCCTGCTTCAGATTGCATATCTCCCTCTCCCTCTCCCTCTCCTCTCCCTCTACCTCCCCCTCTCTCTGTCTCTCCCTCACGTGTGCTCTCTCTCTCTCTCTCAAAAAATAAATAACTAAACTTAAAAAAAACCCCAAGAGATGTGAAAAAAACAAAGAGCACCACGTCATGGAAGGTAGAAAGAGTGGAGAGTTGATTTGAGGGAAAGAAGAGCTGAGGGTGTTGCGATGAGAAGGGAACCCTGATTGTGGAGAGAGGAGAAGAGAGAAAGAAAGAGAAAGAGTAAAAGTGCATGTGTGGGGAATTTCAGAAGAAAAAACTCTTCCCCAAAAACATTAACTGGGAAAAAAAGAGGGGCTGAATATGGCAGATTTTTATAGTCAGCAGGGCACAGAATCTGAAGTTTCAAAGGCCCATGGCACACCTGGTGGGCCTACTGGTGCTTCAGTGGGGAAGAAGGATGGGGACCCAGGAGTGGGAAGTATAGACCAAGGATCCCTTAGTTCCCATAGGAGCAGCAGTTCCCCTGTTTGGAGTGCATCTGGGAGAGGGGACACAGCTTGTCCGGGAGCAAAAGACCTGGCAGACACCACTGAGCTGCTCTGTTCACTAGCATAGGAACCAGGATACTGGCTGAGGGCAGTAAGCTTTGGTGATAGCTTTCTGGTGCACTCTACTATAAATTCTGAGCCACTGAACAATTGTGAAACCAATTTTAGGACAAGCCTACATTGGCCAGAGTACAGGAAGACCCTCTCCTAGAGGATTAGCTTGGGTCCATGCCACATGATCTCTAAAACTTGGAGTTTTGAAATCCAACCAAGCACTTGAGATAAAACAGAATAGTGCTATTCTGAAGGCAGGCTGACATCTCACACATAGGAGGGTGAAGGCAAGGATCTGGTGAAAGCAGGGAACATCAGACAGGTGGTTGTTTTCTCTTCTGCTTGGGCTTCCTAAAGAGCAGGGGGAGCTCTCTGCTCTGGGCATGATAGAGCAGGATGATACATTTTCAACCCACTCATCAGCACTATGGACTTCAGTGAACAAAACAGTACCACCAAGTAGAGGCCAGAGGAGCTTACACCAAACCCCACTCCCTTGTGCCCTGCAAGTACATCTCCAACAGGGAAAATCCACCTGACAATCAGCACAGCAGGCCTCACTCCCAGAAGACTAGCACAAAACACTCATACGCACCAAGTTTACTGACCATAGAGTGCTACAATATATTATCTCTAGGGGAAATAGGATCTAGCTTCCTTTGTTTGTTTTGTGGGTTTTTTTTTTATAATACGACAAGATGGAGGGATTCACCCCGAAAAAAGAGAACAGAAAGAAGTAATGTCCAGGAATTTAATCAATACAGATATAAGTAAGATGTCTGAACTAGAATTTAAACCAAAAATTATAAGGATACTAGCTGCATTAGAAAAAAAGCATAAACTACACTATAGAATCTCTTACTGCAGAGACAAAAGAGCTAAACTGAGTCATGCCAAACTTTAAGATGCTATAACTGACATGGAAACCCAAATGGATCTCATGACAATGAGGATAAATGAACCATAGGAAGGAATCAGGGATACAGAATAACAAATTATCAAAATAATGAAGCAAAAAGAAGACAGAAAGAAAGGTATTGGACCATGAATATAGACTTTGGGAACTCATCAACTCCTTAGAATGTAACAGCATTCACATAATAGGAGTCTCATAAGATGAAGAAAGACAAAAAGAGGCAGAAGGTTTATTTGAGCAAATTATAGCAGAAAACTTCATTAACCTGGGGAAGGAAACAGACATCAAAATCCAAGAAGCACAGAGAACTCCAAATTCAAAAAAAGCCAGTCATCACCAAGACATATAGTCAGATAACAAAATATACATACAAGGAAAGGATTCTGAAAGCAGCAAAAGAAAAAAGTCCATAACGTACATAAAAGACAGATCAAGTTCACAGCAGATCTATCCACAGAAATTTAGCAGACCAGAAAGGAGTTGCATGATATATTCAACATGAGAAACAGGAAAAATATGCAGCCAAAAATACTTTATCCAACAAGACTGCCACTCAGAATAGAAGGAGAGATAAAGAATTGCCCAGATGAACAAAAACTAAAAGAGTTTGTGATTCTTAAACAAGAAAAGCAAGAAATATTAAAAGGAACTCTGAGTGTGTGTGTGGGTTGGGGAGGGCGGGGGGGGGGGGGGGGACACTAGTAAACGCAAACTAGAAAGGAACAAAGAACATCACCAGAAACACTAACTTTACAGGTAACACAAAGGTACTAAATTCATATCTGTCAATAATAATTCTAAATATAAATGGACTAAATGCTCCAATCAAAAGACATAAAGTATCAGAATGAATAAAAAAAAAAGCAAGACACGTCTATATGCTGCCTATAAAACACTCATTTTAGACCTAAAGATACTTGCATATTGAAAGTGAAGGGATGGAGAACCATCAATCATGCCAATGGACATCAAAAGAGCTACAGTAGCCATACTTCTATCAGACAACCTAGATTTTAAAACAAAGACTATAACAGGAGATGAAAAAGGGCATATTAACATCATTAAGGGGTCTATCCATCAAGAAGATCTACAAACTGTAAATATTTATGCCCCCATATTGTCAGCACCCAAATATATAAATCAATTACTAACAAATGTAAAGAAACTCATTGATAAGAATACAAAAATAGTAGGGTATTTAACACCCCACTTAAAACGGGCAGCTCATCTAAGCAGAAAATCAACAAAGAAATAAGGGCATTGGATGAAACACTGGACCAAATGTACTTAACAGATATATTCTGAACATTTCACCCCAAAGGAGCAGAATACACATTCTTTTCAAGTGCAAGTGAAAGATTCTCCAGAATAGATCACATTCTGGGTCACAAATCAGCTCTCAACAAGTAAACAAAAGACTGAGATCATAACATGCATATTTTCAGACCACAACACTATGATACTTGAGGGCAATCGGAAGAAATAAATTGGAGATACACAAACACAAGGCGAATGAATGGGTTACCCAGGAAATTAGAGAAGATATTAAAAACTACATGGAAGCAAATAAAAATGAAAACATGACAGTCCAAAACCATGGGAAAGGCAGTCTTAAGAGGGAAGTATATTGCAATACAGATCTACATCCAGAAGCAATAAGAGTCCCAAATACAAAACCTACTATTACACCCAAAGGAGCTAGAAAGGAAACAACAAATAAAGCATAAAACTAGCAGAAGAAATCATAAAGATTAGAGCAGAAATAAACAATATACAAACAATAACAACAAGAGAAAAAAAAAACAGTAGAACAGATGAACAAATCTAAGAGCTAGTTCTTTGAAAGAATTAACAAAACTGATAAACCCCTAGCCAGACTTACCAAAAAGAAAAGAGAAAGGACCAAATAAATAAAATCATGAAAGAAAGAGGAGAAATCATAACCAACACCATAGTAATACAATTATAAGAGAATATTTTGAAAAATTATATGACAAAATAATGGAAAATCTGTACAAAATGTATGATTTCCTAGAAATATACAAACTACCAAAAACTGAAACAGAAAGAAATGGAAAATTTAACAAGACCCATAATCAACAAAGAAATTGAATCAATAATCAAAAATCTCCCAACAAAAGGCCAGGACCAGATGGCTTCCCACGGGAATTCTTCCAGACATTTAAAGAAGAATTAATACTTATTCCCAAGCTGTTCTGAAAAACAGAAATGAATGGAAAGAAAACTTCAAACTCTTTCTATGATGCCAGCATTACCTTGATTCCAAAAACAGACAAAAAAAAATTGAAAAGGAGAATTATAGGCCAACATCCCAGATGAACATAGATGCCAAAATTCACAACAATAATAATGGTGACAACAATTACTCTTGGATCTGATATCTGCCAAACTGCTGAGACTCCTGTTCCTTGACACCACAATCACAGCATGGTTAATAAATTCTCATCTGTATTTTTTTAAAGACTTTCCCCTGATGCAGCTAGTCCCTCACACCACTGTACCCACTAATGGCTTTAGACACTACTCTTACGGTGTTTTTTTTTAATTATATGAACTAACCTTGAAGTGACTTTGGGTTTTGGTTTTGCTACATTGACAGCATTCCTTCTGTTTTTGTATTTTACAAATGCATTTGCTGCTTGCTCTTTGACAGCATTGTTTCTCCCCAGTGGTGCTGAAATTATTTTAAATTTCAAAACATGATGACTTGTACCACTGATACTGGTCACTAAATACTAACATTATAATTCAGGATGCCTCTGAATGGTTCTGAGGCCAGTCCAACAAAAATGGATCCCAAGCCACCTGCCTCTTCACACTCATTTCCTTTTTTTAATTTGTAAAAAAATTTTATTAATTTTTGAGAGAGAGAGAGAGAGAGAGAGCAAGTGGGGGAAAGGCAGAAAAAGAGGGAGACAGAATCTGAAGCAGTCTCCATGCTCTGAGCTGTCAGCACAGAAACCAATGTGGAGCTCGAACCCATGAACTGTGAGATCATGACATGAGCAAAAGCTGAACGCCTAACTGACTGAGCCACCCGGGTGCCCCTTCACACTCATTTCTGAAGCTAAGTCTCACAATACTATATTTAATGGCTATAACCGAGGCTGCACATACTTATACCCCAGCTGCTAAGGAAGCAGGGAATGTGTTTCTGACTACCATCACAAGCGACTTATGAAATTCCCTAGATTCTTAAATTACTATTCAGCCAGAAGCCTAATACATTTTTCCTAGATGGTCGTCAGAAAATGGGTGAAAATTGGGCCATGGATTTAGGTGCTACGACCAGGAAAGGTAGATGAGATAGCTATTCACCTTACTTATTTGTTCCTTCTGTTATCCCTAAGAAAAAGTTTACATAATATCCTATTTTTAGGGCAAAACAGAGTCCATAGAAATATATGGAGAAGACTTAGATATAAAAGTAGATTATCAATAGAGTTGCAGTCCATGCAGAAAGCAGGGCAAACACGTATTTTACATAGAAGTTTGCTGGCCTCTGTATTCCTAAGATCATCCTTATAAAATGAAACAACTTAGAAGACAGAGAGGGACCTCATTTTGGGAAACACTGGGAGCTAGAAGAGAAATTTTAATGGAAATTTATACTTATATAATTATCAGATATATTTCATATATTGTATGTTATAATATATTGTTATACATGGTTATGTTATATAATATTATATATTAATGGAGTGTTTAGTGGTAATGCCTCTTTCCTTAATTGTTATTCTCTTCTTTAGGCAAGTTTGATATTTTTATATAGAGTGGCTTTTTTACAAGCAATATAGAAAAAAGTTTAAACACCAACATTAAGAAGTCACAGAGAGAAAAAAGCAGCAACAATACAATTAGCTTATCTTGTCACTAGTTGAAGCAGTGATGTCTCAGATATGCTTGATTAGTATTGGAGGAATAGGATACTTTTTGCAGAGTGTTTAATTGTATAAACCTTGAAGACAAAGCTGTGGTGAGAAGTTGACACATTTACTTCAATGGAAAATAGGAAAACTCCAAGATCTCCAAATAAAGGAATCCCAATTTCCCCAAGACACTCCCCTAGAGATTCCTGTAAACATATTTGTTCTCCAAGAAACAAAAGCAGCATTCATATATAATAGGAGATAAAAATTAAAGGCTCCTAGAACTTTTTTATGAGTCTCTTTTAAATCTTTCACAGAGAGTTCTATAAAAAAAAATTAAGAGAAAAAACTCAAAATCTGGCATGCAGAGTTTATTTGCTTAATGTTGGTGACTTTTTTTATTATTTTGTTTTGTTTGTGTTGGTTAGATTATTGCAATGGACTCCGAGTTTTGTTATTGCACAGATTTTCTCTCAATAAAAAGCTAAAATAGTATTTCATGATGGGCCTAGTGTATTACTTCTAGGGGGTCTTTGTATCTATCTATCCATATTGTCAGATATACCCTTGATCTTTAATCACATCCCATAGTGTAACAGATTTCTTACAATAAATCCTAAATGTAGAAAATGTATGGTAGATTCAGATCCAAGAATAGGCAAACACAGGAAGTGGAAACAGATTCAGTTAAAATGCAGAGCAGAAAGGCAAGTGAGGAAAGAAGTACACCTATAGACACTTACTGAGATCTATTCACCTTGCTTAGGAAACATGTAGTAGGGTCCCTGATTCCTTGATGTCATCACTACCTATGAAGTGTTCTTCCATTCAGCGACATCCACAGATCACTAAAGAACACAGAATTGCCTAGCAACCCTGCACATTTTCCTGGTATGCTTGATTTTCCCTGATCCAAAAGAACCATTTCTAACTCTTCTGTTGATAAGTCTTACCACACATTTTCCCCTCCCCTGCCCCAGCAAATGGCTTTGTCTCTCGTTTCATTAGAAAAAGAGAAGCACCACAATTAGTAATCATACACCTAGTGGCCCATCTGTCTGTTTTTTCATCTGTAACAGATCTGCTTCCACACCAAAGAGATGAGTGCAGTGTCTGCTCCCCTCAAAGGCTCATACATCTTCTCTGATTTGAATTCCATTCCTCTGACAGGGAACTTCTTTTTATTTTCTTCCTTGTATTCTACAATACCAATTTCTATGTCCCTAGTGCATCCTTCTCAATCGCTGAATAATATTTAGCACTTTAAAGAAGAACAAACAAAACACCATACAACAAATTATTCTTTTTGTATCACATTCAGCTTCCATCTCAATTCTTCAAAATAGCTAGTGAATAAATACAACTGAAAAATACTCTTTTTATGGCAGAATTAAGACCATCTCCGCTGGTTCTCATACTACCTATGTTGACTGCTTTTCTACCCTCCCCTCTGCTTGACATATTCCTACTGGGATGTGTCCAAAGCTGTTCTGGGCCTCTTTCTCTTCTCTCTCTCTATTACCCTGCCAAGGAAGCTTATCTGTTTCTCTGATTTTAAATTTGAACTACACATCAATGAACCCTAAATTATTCCCTCTAGCATAAATGTTTCATTATGTTATAATCTTCATAAAACTTTCTATTTCCAACTTAAAAAGAGAACAGTCCTCTGTCATCAACAACTAGTCTTTCCTTCTCAATAAATACTATCTGCTTACATGCAATATTTTAAGCCAGATAGGCAGAGATTATTCTTGGTTTTTCTTTTTCATGCAACTCCATTGTCCTGTAGGGATCTGGCTAACTGGACTAGACTGAATAAGGGTTCAGAGACAGTTTTTGACCAAACTAGCAGCAGGTATTAGCTTAGATAAAAATCAGGCTAATTTATTCTGTCTCTTTACCAGGCCAGTCCTCCAATATAAACCTTCTCAATACTGTTACCATGACATGAATAAGATTCAGTAAATGAGGATTGTAAGGAATATCACATTAAGTGGAGAAAGAAAGTCCCTTTGTCCCATCATAAGCTTACTCACTACAGTATCTATTGTTGATACTTCAATATATTAGTGATGCTTCAGATAAAGCTTTATCTGAGAATAATCAGGCCAGATGGCCCTGGCCACCCTGCTTGTCCTGAGAAGTAGAATGAAGGAGAGGGTCTGAGTTCATACTAGCGAATACTGCATGCCACTCACATTAAAACTCTCCAGATATACAAACATGCTCTCTCTCTGTATTTTATTTTATTCACTATTTAATGGGTATTCACTTTGTTTCCAGATTGTTTTGGGTGTTGTTGGGTGATATGAGGGGTGGTGGTGCTGCTGCAAAAATGATACACTAAATACAAAATTATAATTTGTTGGTTTTGGTTTTTCTGAGTTCTAAATTGTGCTTGCTTTCTGGATGCTTGTTATTCATTCTTTTTTTTTTTTTTTCATGTTCAAAATTATAGAGCTGTCAACTCCGATTTATAAGATACGATGGGCACACAAAGTCTGTGTCTACCTCAGAATAAGAAGGTGGAAAACACAATGAAAGTCACAAAGTTTATTTCTGCCCTTGTGTAGCAGCAGCTGTTTTATTGAATGTAATTGTATTTCCATGTCTCAGTTTTATCATCTCTGTCACACTTTCACAGGGATAATGTGAACATAAAAAGAATATATATGTGCCCACATAAAGATTTGCATTAAGATTGCCATGGGAAAGGGCAACATTTGTTTCCCCATCTGCCCTGACTTCAAAAAGCTTAGACCTGGTCTAATTATTCATAACTGGGTTTCTATTTATATTTTAATAATGATACTGAATAAAAATATACATGTACACACACTCATCTTTGACATAAGCCATTCTGAAACTTTTTTTTTGAAAATGAGTGGAAGGTCTAAGAAAGTGACACAATATTATGTTTATGGCAAAGGTGTTTTCGACAAACAGAAAATGTATTGTGTGGCTAGTTTAAAGACTGCTACTCTTTATTTGTTCTTCATTCATATCTCTACACAGGGCTCTCAACCTAGGCACTATTGACATTTCGGGCAGGATATATCTCTGTTATTGGAGGTTATCCTGTGCCTTATAGAAGATTTAGCACCTTTTTTTCTCTTCCACCAGATACTAATAGCACATCTATACCTCCAATTTTCACAACCAAAAATGTCTTCAGATACTGCCAAATGTCTTCTGAGGGAGGAGTGTGTGCAAAATCACCCTTGACTGAGAACTATTGAGAACCACTATTGTAACAGAATTAGAAATGGCCTTCCTTGGAGATGACTTTCCTGGGGATTAAGGAATAAATTACATTTTATTACTCTTTACATGTGCAAGATGAGGTCAATTTGGGGAACCTATTTCCAAAGCAAAATGGAGAGGAGTGTGAAAATTATATAGAACATTAATTATATAGAAACAGTTCATATATATGTTTCCTGTTCACCATCATATTGAAAATACATCAAAAACTTTCTGTTGGATATTGATTATGAACTTAGAAAACACTTAAGATCTGTGCACAAGGCGAGAAGGAAAAAATTACATGTATTTATTGAAAATCTGTGGTTCAATGTAAATCTGTGGTTTTCATATATTATTTTCCAATTCAATACAGTGGGTAAAACAAGGATTCTGTAGAAGACAAACCTGAGTTTGATCCATCTTAGCCAATTTGTCATTGTGCAACATTGTACATGTTATTTAACTTCTTCTGAGCTACAACTTCCTCCTTTGTACATACGGTTAATAACAGTTTCTACCTCATAGGATTATTGTGAGATTTATTTTTTATTTATTTATTTATTTTTATGATGTAACAAGTCACCTTTTTAATGTAGCATTCATGGTCAAATAGAAAATTCTCTTCCCTAGTGTATGTATTAGAGCTCTTTTTCAACATAAGGTCAAATGTCCATATTAAGAACCATTATTGACATTTACAGTGTGTCTATGAGCATAGTAATACACAATTTACTATAGTTTGCTGGGTCTTGGTTGAGGTAGAGGGGCAGGATTGCTAGTCTCTTTTTTGGCACTGACATGGAATTGCCCTGTCCTTAGTTTACAGCCACTCACAAATGTGAGAATGTCGTTTTTCATTTGATCTCCTTTCCTCATTTTCTACAAATCTTTACAAACATTAGTAAGCACTCAATTATTCTTAATACTTGAAATAATTACTTAGAGGAAGCATGGTAAACATGTATTTTCTTATGAAAAAAATAATCACAAGAGTTGCCATTAAAATTTTAAAAGTATACAGTGATGTTCTAAACCACAAATATTATAGTTATTCAGTCTAACAACATAAGAAAGTCAATAAGAGGATATCTTCATTGTGAGATTTAAATGTGATAATGCATGAGCAAAGTCACCAATTCTCAAGATGTAACTATGCTCAGAAGCAAAATAAGAAAGTGTTTTATCACAGTGAAATAAAATAGGGCAATTAACAGGTCCTTTAAACATCTTGTCTTTTAAATAAAATTTCAATGATTTCTTTTCCTTATCTATTTTTTTGCATACATTGCAGTTCTTCAAGTTTTATAACCATAAGAGATTAATGCTGTGTGACAAATTCTGTCAGATTAAAAGTAATAATATCTTTGGTTTATTTGCACAGTAACAATTACTGAGCTATTTTGAGACCCAGTGTCATCTGTAAAAACAAAAGACTGAATATTCAACAGTGAATGTATTTTTAATGTCCTCTATGCATAATAATAATGGATTATAAACTGACAATACGTCAAAGAAGGGAGAGTTGAAATCTCACCATTCCCTTCCTGGTGTTGTTTAACTTTGATATCGTCATTTTTACGTAATTATTAAAAAGCAGAATTTTAAACACTATGTTTGATTTTATGAGTATAATAGTCACTTGAAATGCTCAGTTTTTGTAAATTTTGATATCATAGTGACTCAGAAATGAATGATGACCTAGTAATTGTACAGATAACTGCTTGATTCTTACTTTTTTTTTGTCTCTAGAAAAGCTAAATTAGATTAGAAAGTAAGTATAACATCATAAAGTTATCTCTTCATATAGATGATTCTTGGTTAACAAATTTTGGTAAGGATTCTAACAGATGAATTTGGAAGGGATCTAAATCATAGACTATTGACAGGCAATTGAAAAAACCATATTCTTCCACATAGTACATGTTGTATTTCAGTGAGAAAAGTCCAATGATAAAATTCCTACTCCAGTGGCGCAAGGGTGGCTCAGTCAGTTAAGTGTCTGACTTCAGCTCAGGCTCAGGTCATGATCTCATGGTTCATGACTTCTAGCACCATGTTGGGCTCTGTGCTGACAGCTCAGAGCTTGGAACCTGCTTCAGATTCTGTCTCCCTTTTTCTCTGCCCCTCTC
Organism: Hyaena hyaena; assembly: GCF_003009895.1. NCBI lineage: Eukaryota > Metazoa > Chordata > Mammalia > Carnivora > Hyaenidae > Hyaena > Hyaena hyaena. The sequence continues at coordinate 26,861 of NW_024081846.1, forward strand.
CTGCTCACACTCTCTCTCCCTCTCAAAAATAAATAAACATTTTTAAAAATTCTTTAAAATTCCTACTTTGGGCTTAAGTGTCATTTAGTCTTATACATTTTAATATCAATTGTTAAAAATTATAAATATTATATATATTAAAGATCAACTTATGACCAGATCTACAGAACGACTAATTTTCATTTACATTAAGATAGTATACAGTTCCTACAGAATCCTTGCAGGAAAAAAAATGTGCCTTTGTTAAAAAGAAGTGCTTAAAAACTGAATTACTACATCAGGAAAATACAGACAACTTTCAAACATTGCATCAGCTGCAACCAAGGTAGTTAACCATCTCCCACATATAAACTATTTTATAATGGGAATGATTGTTAGAACATGTTATGGGGTGTTAACTAAAAGGCTGAACTTAGAATCCTGTATTATTTTTCCTATCAGTCTGTGAGACCCTTTCAGAAATATCTTCTATCCTATTGCTGGTACCCTCTCAGTGCCAATAAACGACATAGCTGGTTTATTCTCCAATCCAATAGTGCCTGGATTCTTGGTGGCTCATTTCTGCACAGACACTGTATCAGGACCTCACTGCCCCTCAAAGGCAGCCCTCTTGTACAATCCCTCTTTAAAATGGCTCCAGGGCTGCCTTCATGTTCCGATCTCTGAAATCACACTGTTTTGTATTCTCCCCGAGAAACTTCCAACTTTGGTCTTAAGTCACTTCCTCAGTAAATAAGCTTTAGTAGTTCTGTATCTTGCTTTGAATGTGAGAATTTTTGACATCTGTTGTGTGGTTCTTGGTATGTGGGGTCTTGGCTGAAATTACACAGTCCCAAAGTAGCCTCCTTTTCCAAGGGCAATAAAGAATGCATTCATACATACTACATACATACATCCAACTTAATTTATTGAAGTTCTGCTACTGTTTGGGATCCAGAGCAGAGGAAGTGGAGTTAGCCATGGTTAAGAAGAGGGATCCTTCCTCTCATCTAATAAGAAGCAAAGATGATTACAGATGGAGGTAGTTTGTAAATCTGGTGACGGTTTAGTCTTACTTTTCACTCCTATCCAAATGTTTTCTCTTCCAACTGCATATGAAATAGGAGATTAACATATTGTGTACGCATGATGAAATCTTGGCAGGAGAGTTTCAAGAAATAGAAACAAAGCTATCACAACAATTTTGGTGAAAGAGTAAGTGTTCTTCCTTTACCACTGGATAGACTTGAATATATTATAAACCTATAGGCACAATCAGTAATCAAGCCTTTTTATTATTGCAGTACAAAAATAAATTATATTTGAAAAAATTAAAGGCTACAATTTCCTGTGTTTGCCGAAAAACCAGTATACCAGGTGCTATTAATTTATTATCCTCAACAAAGAGCTTTAAGAGAGCAAACTGATTGTGTTAAGATATGCTCCAATTTTTATTAAAACTCTCTAAGGAACAATTAAGAGAAACATTTGTAATATACAATTGATGTCTCTGTTGTACATTGTACAATTAGAACAGGGAGAGCCATTCATTACCCATCACCATCTAGAATGTATAACTCCCTATGCCTTGCTATCCTTTATTTTTGTTTGGCTAAAAATGTGAAGAATAAACTTAACTGCATTTTGTATGCTGCAGAAAGGAATATTTAATACTGTCAGAGCATTCTGTGATTATGCAGATGCATGAGATATTCCAGGAAGAAAAAAAAAATCCATTATGTCTCTGGCATGTGAATGTCAAGGGAAAATTGCTTCCTACTTCAAAGGGAAGATCATAGAAGTATAGAATTTAAAACCTTAAGATATTATTAAAACCATTTTCTTGTCAGAAAGTGTCTAAGACATCAGACATCAAATTTTAGGAAAACTATCATTTAGAATTATTCATCTCATGGTGATGCGGCAAACCGCAACTTCAACAGACAGGTATGACTAAATATTCCAGGTCTGTTGTGATTCATTCCTTTGTGATAGATCATAGTACCATTTTTTCCTATCTTTCAGAGACAGAAATGCAGTATAAAACACAGACGTGGGAACAGAAGTCCCTGGGATTACATTCTGGCTCTAGAAATTCTCAGCTCTAAAATTGTGAATTTAACCTTTCTGTGCCTGTTCCTTAATAATGGTAAATAAATATAATAATTAATTTATCTCAGAGGGTCCTGAGGATTAAACTGGAATAGTGATTAATACATAGCAAATGTTTTTTATAAAATTTAATCATTAGTATTAATCGCACTTCATTAATTTCTCTGTGCCAGTTTTTGGATTTTCCTACACTTATAATTTTTATGCAAAATGATTTCTATCATTCTGAAGACAGATACGGTTTTTTTTAATCCCATCAAGTTCAATGCGCATAGTGCTCAGCAAAGCTTTTTCAAATAAATGTAGCTGTTTTTAAAAATCTTTGTATGTCTTGGTCAAAAGTGGGGAAATAAACATTTTGCAGAAGGAGGTGGGTTTGCTATGAAATAGACTGTAAAACATCACAATGATGTGGTTTAACTCAATAGTAAGATAAATAGCACTTCAAATGGTGAGAGCTAAGGGAAGCAGATCACAGACAGAGAAACCTGAGGGTGAGAATTTTACTGGACTTACAATGTGAAAATGTACCATGATCCTTTCTTTAACTTTCTACTTAGTTCCAGGTTCAGGAAAAGGGAACCTGAAGCAGAAAGCAGGCCCTTTACCCTAACAATTTTTTTAAAATTTAAAAAAATGTATTTTATTTATTTTTGAGAAAGAGAGAGAGAGACAGTGTGAGCAGGGTTGGGTCAGAGAGAGAGAGGGAGACACAGAATCCAAAGACAGGCTCCAGGCTCTGAGCTAGCTGTCAGCACAAAGCCCAACGCAGGGCTCGAAACCATGAACCATGAGATCATGACCTAAGCCAAAGCCAGACGCTCAACCAACTTTTTTAATGTTTATTTATTTTTGAAAGAGAGAGAGAGAGAAAGTGCAAGACAGAGAGGGACAGAGAAGGAGACACAGAATCTGAAGCAGGCTCCAGGCTCTGAGTTGTCAGCACAGAGCCCAACATGGGGCCTGAACTCAGGAACCATGAGCTCATGACCTGAGCCGAAGTTGGATGCTTAACCGACTGAGCCACCCATGTGCCCCTTTAAAGAACTTTTAAAGAAAATCTCCTTATATCTCTGAAAATTATTATGGTTGTGAACAACTATGAATGTATTTGCTGTCCAGGTTAAAAGATTTAGAGTCAGCTTGGGGGCCTAGCTGGCTTAGTCAGTGGAGTGTGCCAATTCTTGATCGTGGGGTTGTAAGTTTGAGCCCCACCTGAGGAGCAAAGATTATTTAAAAATAAAATCTTAAAAAAAAATTGTAAAAGTATTATATTTGAAACTTAATTAATAAGCTCCTCTTGGCCAAATCTGCCTAAGAGGAATAGCTGTATTGTTTTTTCTTTTAAATACAGTGTTATATTTTGGTTCATGACCATAAACTTAGCTTCTCTTGTCATTTCTGTACCTGTTGTTTTTACACAGATATTGTTGTTTTTACTGTTTTTTTTATACAGATATTGTTATTTGTGAGGTTTTTTTGCTTTTGTTTTAGAAACAAGTAAACAGAACCTGTAAACCTGTCAGAAACAAACAAACAAAAAAAAAAGATTAGAGCCAGTTTAGTAGGAGAGTCATAGGATTATCTGCATCTGTGTTATATAACAAACATGTTCTTTTTCTCTTACATATAATCTTGGAGTCATCCTTGAATCTTCTCTTTTTCACACCTACTGAATCTAATACACAGAAAATCTTGTTGGTTGTATCTTAAAAATATATCCTGTTTGCAATATTTCCTCCAGCCAATCATTCCCACTCTGGCCCATACGTCTAATACCTCTGCGTGGATTAGTGCAGTAGCCTCCTAACTGATTTTGCTGTTCTTTCTGCCTTTGTTTCTCTAGATTCTTTTCCATGAGGAAAAAAGAGGGAACACAGAAAAAAAATGTTCTGTAGAGAACTTCCGTTAATATTCTTACTGAAATTTTCTCTTTTCAGTACCATCAGACTGACAATTTAAGAAAATGGAAGTCTACTTTAAAACATTTTTCTCATTTTAGAAATGTAGGTCTGTGACTTTAGAAGGTACTCCTTTTACAGAAATTCCTGTTATAAATGGAGAGAACTGTATTCTAAGCAAAAGTTAAAAATTTTTTAAATATTTATTTATTTTTCAGACAGAGAGGGACAGAGTGCCAGTGAGAGTGTGGTAGGAACCCCTCCCTAAGGAGAAAGAAAAAAATGAAGAAGAGAGGAGAGAAGACTTCAAGGTCACCTAGATATGAGTCCAGCTGCCTACATCCCCCATGTTCTTGTAAACAGAAACAACTTAATCAGACTACATGTTTATGTGTATTACCATATATGGGAGACAAAGAAATAGAAAATGCATAAAAAACCCTATGCCATATGATGTGGGCCGCTCAGTTCTTTTGGGTATGAACCCAACTGAGCGGTGCCGGCAAAATAAAGTTGCTTCCTGGAAAGAAAAGTCTCAGTGTCACGACTCTCTGAGCGAGAATCCTGCAACAAGAGAGGGTCAGAGAGAGAGACACACAGAATCTGAAGCAGGCTCCAGGCTCTGAGCTGTCAGCACAGAGCCCAACTCAGGGCTGGAACCCACGAACAGTGAGATCATGACCTGAAGTTGGACGCTTAACCGACTAAGCCCCATGAGCAGAAGTTTAGATACCTTGAACACCTTCCTCATGAAACTTAACTAAAAGTGCAAATCTTGAATAAAGAATCCAGAAAGTTAGAAAACAAGCAAGCTGAAGCTTTTCTTTGATAGTCACATATGACATTGAAAGCCTGTGTGTGTCCAATATGGTGAGACCTAATTGGAAACCTGTAAATCAAGTTGCTAGCCTCAGTCAAGAGTAAGTAAGGGTAAACGAGAAATATCCTGACATATACATGGGAATATCAAGTAAATTATGTGGTTTTTTAAAAAGTTTTTAAAGGTTATTTATTCATTTGTGGAGGAGGGAGGAGCAGAGAGAGAGGGAGAGAGGGAGAGATTTTTCAAGCAGGCTCTGCACTGTCAGCGTGGAACCCAACGTGGGGCTCAAACTCACAACCTGAGATCATGACCTGAGCTAGAACCAAGAGCCAGCGGCTTAATCTACTGAGCCACCCAGATGCCCAAAATAATGTTTAAACTTTGCCAGCATTGAGTAGAAATGCTCAAAGCTCTCCTTTGAGCTATGCATATTTGTGCCCTAAAATTATTTATCCTACTTGTGTAGTCCTATGAACCTCAGTCAGAATTTAACATAAAGTAGCTCAGAATGGTAGTGCTTCTTTGCTCCCTCAAGCCCTCCATCTCCCCCAAAGCCATAATTTTTGTTCATCTGAAGGGATGCTGAATGGAAGTGCCTATGGGCATGTAACCCCCCCCAAAAAAGTCAATGTCCTCTGTAGGAATTCATCTTCAAAAAAGCTTCAAAAATTACCCTGATAAAATTCTAAGGACCCACAATTTTAAAAAATCAAAACATATAAGGAAGCAGGATATCATGAAAAAGAACTTCTGAAAATAATAGACAACAGAATTAGATCTGCAAAATTTCAGATATTCACATTACCACTCAACATAAAAATAAATGTATCTAATATATTTAAAGAAAAAAGAGAGAACTGTAAATATAAGTGAGAAATATATAACTATAAAAATTGTCAAACATATTCAAAAAGGAAGAAATATATTTACTAAAAATTTATACTGAATTTGAAAACACAACAGATAAATACCAGTTGGGAGAAAAAAATGAAAGGTATTAAAAAATAGGAAGTTAGACCTGATGGGATGGTCAAACATGAGGCACAGAAAAAGGTGAGGGGCAGATATGAGAAGCTATGAAACAGGGAAATAACTAAAAATGTTTCAATATATGTGAACTGGGAGTGCCTGAAGGTAACAATAGACCAATGTGGAGATGCAGAATCTGATCAGCTAATAGCTGACAATTGATGAAAGCACAGATTAATGAAACTGGTAAGTTCCAAGTCAGATAGGGGTACCTGGGTGGCTTAGTCAGTTAAGCATCCAAGTTTGGCTCAGCTCATGATCTCGTGGTTTGTGAGTTGGAGTCACACCCATCACGCCCCGCCCCCCCCCCCGCCCCCAACAGGCTCTGTGCTGACAGCTCAGAGCATGGAGCCTGCTTCAGATTCTGCCTCTCTCTCTGCCCCTCCTCTGCTCACTCTCTCTGTCTCCCAAAAATAAATAAACATTAAAAAATTTACAAGTCGGATAAATTTTTTAAATCATATATATAATTCTATATCCATCAAAACTATTCTTTAAGAATTAGGATGAAGTAAAATTTTGTGAAGAAGTAAAAACGGCTTTGGCAAACTAAAGGACAATGACGTTCTGCAGACTGGAGAAAAGTGATACAATCTGTACTCTCAAATTCCAGAATGAATGTTCAGCAAAAAAATGGAAGCGTCTCATTTCTGGTTCGATATGTATAAAGATCAGAAGTTGCCACTCTTTCCTCACAAGCAACAAAAATTTGAACAGACTGGAAGTCAACCGCTCTTCTTAGATCTATCAGAGAATCAAGGTCACAGGACAAACTGCTGTCTGAAGAGCACAGGCAGAAAGAGAATCCCAGTTTATCAGGAAAAGAAGGGAACAGAAACTTCTACCAGAGCCACCAGTCCGTAGGAACACTTAAAGGATCGCTGTTTAATTGCTGGGAGGGAGAGTGCGGATGAGTTTAAAAGATAAAAGCTCCTGGGGCGCCTGGGTGGCTTAGTCGGTTAAGCGTCCGACTTTCGCTTAGGTCATGATCTCGCGGTTCGTGGGTTCGAGCCCCGCGTCGGGCTCTGTGCTGACTGCCAGCTCAGAGCCTGGAGCCTGTTTCAGTCTGTGACTCCCTCTCTCTCTGACCCTCCCCTGCTCACGCTATCTCTCTCTCTCTCTCTCTCTCTCCTAGAAATAAATTAAAAAAAAAAAAAAAGATAAAAGCTCCTGAACTTCCAACCTTAGGGGCCTCCACACTTCTGAGTTTTACCTTTAGGGATCCCACCACATTCTCAGGGTAAAGATCAGAGAATAATCTGCCTTCATGCCTTAACAGAGGCCTGCTCTCAAAGGGAGACTATTCTACCTGAGCCTCGCTGAACTAGGATTTTACTTAGAGCCTAATGCACCAACCAAGCAAGAAAAATACCCAACCCCATGTTCCTCTAGTTCTCCAGTCTCAACTAAGAGGGGGAAAAAAATAATCAAAGAAGCTCTTGTGAAGGTCACAGCCCAGAAGCCCAGGCCCACCACAAAACTGAGACCTAATCATGGGATTGCACTACACTTCCCTTCTCCACACACCTTATCATCATCATATCATCTGGGCTCCTATATAAAAAATAGAGAATTACAGTGAAAATAAGTACAAGGCTCAGACCCATATAAAAAAATCTCTAGAGAAACCCAAAGAAAATAGGAAGGATAAAAAGAAAGACACTAGAGGAAATTTTAGCCTCTGATACCAACAGCTACAGCAAACAGTAAGCACAGCCTAACTGCTAGTGAGATGAATGCTAAAGGTCTATTTACCTCAATTCCTTATACCTGATATACCATGTCCAGCTTCCAACAAAAAATCTTTTTAAGCCATGCTAAAAGGGAAAAATACAGTATAAAGAGACAAATCAAGCATCAGAACTGGACTCAGACTACAAACATGGTCTTCAAACAACATACATTTATTATCACACAGTTTCTATGAATCAGAATTCTGGGCATAGTTTAACTGGGTTCTCAGATACAGGATTTCCTGAGTCTATAATCAAGGTAGGAGTCAGAGCTACAGCCTCATCTGAGGCTCAACTAATATAAGCTCCCAAGCTTATTTTAGTGACTGGAAATTTTCATTTCTCTGCACTGATGTCTTTCGGTTCTTGCTGGTTGTTGGAAAGAGACTCCCTGTAGCTCCTAGGGACTTCCCAGAGTTCCTTGACAGTTGGCCTTCCCAAACAAGGAAGACCTTTATAAGCCAGCAAGGAAGATCTCTAGAGCAAGCCTTGAATTAAAACAGGTATTATAGATCATAAGTAGTCACAGAAGTGACATTGCATTATCTTTTCCATATTCTATTGACTAAAAGCAGGACACTGGTCCCACCCACACTCAAGGGGAGGGGATTATACAAAGGCATAGACACCAAATCAGGGGGTCATTCCAGAATCTGTCTGCTACAGTGTCCAGCTCGTGATGTTAAAGAGGCAGAACTGAAAGAGAAGAGTGGTATATGCATTGGCACTGGGGTAATTGGAGTTAAATTTTCCTACACTTACATTGTTTGGGATGAAGGTAAACACACTGACTAATTTTTATACTTTGTGAAGTTGAGTGTGTATGTTAAATTCACAGAAACTATTAAAAGAATGGAAACAGAGAAGGAAAAAATAGAATGGAAGGAAGGAAGGAAGAGAGAGAGAGAGAGAAAAGAAAGAAAGAAAGAGAGAGAAAAGGAAGGAGGGAAAAAGGAGAAAGGGAGGAGGGAAGGAGGGCAGGTGGGTGGGCCAAATAGAAGTATAATAGTTGTAAGAAATCCAAATATATCAATAATGTGTAAGAATAAATGGACTAAAACTCTACAGTTGATAGAAAAAGATAATAGAGCAAGTTTCTTTTTTTTTTTTTTTACAAATAGTTTATTGTCAAATTAGTTTCCACATAACACTCAGTGCTCATCCCCAAAGTGCCCTCCTCCATGCCCCTCCCCCCCTCCCCCCCACATCCATCAGTCCTCAGTTTTTGTCAGCATTCAAGAGTCTCTCATGGTTTGCCTCTCTCCCTTTCCCCCACCATTTCCACCCTTCTTCTCCCCCTTGGTCCTCCGTCAAGTTCCTCCTAATCCTCCTATACGTGCAAACATATGATATTTGTCCTTCTCTGCCTGACTTATTTCGCTCAGCATCACACCCTCAAGGTCCATCCATGTTGCTACGCATGGCCAAATTTCATTGTTTCTCATTGCTGTGTAGTATTCCATGGTATAGATAAACCACATCTTCTTGATCCATTCATCTGTTGATGGACACTTAGGCTCTTTCCATGTTTTAGCTATTGTGGAGAGTGCTGCTATGAACATTGGGGTACATGTGCTCCTATGCCTCAGCATTTCTGTATCCCTTGGGTAAATTCCTAGCAGCGCTATTGCTGGGTCCTAGGGGAGTTCTATTGTTAGTTTCCTGAGGAACCTCCACACTGTTTTCCAGAGGGGCTGTACCAGTTTACATTCCCACCAACAGTGTAGGAGGGTGCCCGTTTCTCCACATCCTCGCCAGCATCTAGAGTTCTCTGATTTAATAGAGCAAGTTTCTAAAAACTACAATAATATATAGATTATAAGAAACATACCTAAAACATGCCTAAAATATAAAGAAAAATAATTGACACTGAAAGTATAGAAAATGAGATCAGACAGATCAGATTGAAAGGAAACTACATTAGCATCAAACAAAGGGAACTTTAAAGTAAAAAAAAAAAAAAAATAAGCATTATGAAGTTTCCACAAGGAAGAAAAGGTTTAACTCACCATGAAGATATAATAATCTAAAGGTCTATGCCTGTTACATAACTTCAAAACATATAAAGGAAAAATAGAAAAAAACCCATAAGAATAAATTGGCAAATTACAATCCACTGGAGGATTTTTTTAAATCCTATCAGCAATTGATACAGTTATCAGTAAAAAAGACAGCAATAACATCAAAGAATAGAACTATAAAAATTAAAAAACCTTGAAGTAATTGGCATGAATATGTTACTATTATACATATAAACATCATGCTCAAATAGAACATACATTGATATCAAGCAAACATAAAATGACCACATAATAATATACAATAATGGAAATGTAAGCTATGGAAGTGAATAGACTCAGCCAATGCACAGACAGAAAAAAAAAATGAAGTTTTAGGCAGAATCCTGAGTATGAGACTAAATGTAAGGGTAAATATTTGATAACTTCTTTTTTTTTTAATTTTTAATTTTTTTTTGAGAGACAGAGAGACAAAGCATAAGTAAGGGAGAGGCAGAAAGAGAAGGAGACTCAGAATCCAAAGCAGGCTCCAAGTTCTGAGTTGTCAGCACAGAGCCTGACGATGGGCTCAAACTCACAGACCGTGAGATTATAACCCGAGTGGAAGTTGGATGCTTAACCGACTAAGCCAACCAGGAGCCCCGATATTTGATTACTTCTAAATCTATTTCCCTAGGTTTAACTATTTTTTTCCAGCTCCAACTAAAAACATCCATCTGGATTTCTATAGGTGCATCAAGTAAATTATTTCCCAAACTCAGTTAGTTATCTTATGTACCAAATGAATCATCTTCCTACATGCTCTATTTCAGAAGCTTAAACCTCAACAAACTACATTACAAAGGCTTTCTTGTCTCTGACTTCCTATTAGGTTTCATGTATGGGAGTCTCTGAAAGGAGATCAAAGTGGGAAAAGGAAGAAGTGGGGTTGGAATATCTACTGACCCCCAACCCCATCACACTCCCAGCTTAATTCTGGCAATGGTGCTGTAGCTCTAGCCACTTCCTGCCTTGGGATTCTAACAGCCTCTGCTCTTGGTAGTGTCTGGCTGCCTTATGAATCACTGTAGGTTCCCATCACTCTGAATACAACTTTGTACATAGCTTTGTATTAAATTATTTTTAGGTAATTGAGTGTACCGTCTGTTTTCTGTTGGAGGCCTGAATGATGCATCACCTCTAAATTCCAAACTTAATTCTTAGACAAATGCAAAAGCAATCATGTACCCCTAATAAACTGAGGCTGGCAGCCAATCTTCAGAAATACAAAGATAATATGTGTTGAAAGCCAGGGCCTTTACTCACAGAGAAGCATAAATAATTCAGAAATTATCATCCATTCCTGAATAAGCAAGTACTCAGCTGCATACCGTGATTGATATTCTCCTGACTTTTCATACAAGCTTCAATAGCCTAGTGTTTCTTAACCTCTTTTATTTGAAGTCTGCTTAACTAAAAGATAAAATAGTAAAATGGTCTCCTGATGTTTACAGTACTCTCATTTTATCTCTAAAAGATGCATATGTTTGAATAGCAATTGTGGACACCAAAGCTATTTTCTGTGGGGTTTTATTTCTTCTAGGCAACTCCCTCAATTTTTTATTCTTTAGGTTGTTCATTTCTCTTTCTCAGTAGGAAATCCTCAGTGCCATTTCTTTTTGAGAAATAATTTATCTCTAGTCTGCTGTTAGGACCCTTATCATCTGTGGATTGAAATCCATGCCTCCCATAAATCAACCTGATTTAAACCTCCCCTCTGCCTCCCTCTGCTTCTTCCCTCATTCTTTCTCTAATCTTACTCTCCCCCATTGTCTTACTTCTTTTGACTATTCATGGGACATGTATTTAGTCTGTCCATAAAGTTATGTGCTGGGGACAATTTTTCCAGGCTGATTTATCTTAGTCATCCAGTGTTCTAACAAGGCAATACCTCAAAGCCTTGTTCATAGCTAGACAGTAGCCCTAGCAATAGAATCTTGATACATCTTTTACATTCAATCCTTACTACACTGGAATGATTAGTTACTATTCCTTTGGGAGGTGAGGATAATTAGCAGTTTTCAGAGATGCAGGGAGGTTGACTCTGATTGTAACCTGCCAATAGGAAAACGTTGGAAGACCCGAATTAGGTTAGTCCAGCGCACTGACTTCTGGTCCCAGAAAAACAGGACAAACCTGGAGAAAAACCATCATCCTTCTTTCTTCTAAGGAGACAGGTTTTTTATACATTATTGGGCAGTAGTCATAATGTGCATGCACGAGGGTCACACATCTGAGAATGTAACATCAAATGGATGAACATTCTACCAAAACTCAAAATTCTTCTGTCAAGTTAATATTCCAGGAAGACAGAATGGGTTGCTTTTATTGCCTGGGCATTTTACAGTAATGCAGTGTATGATCAAAACAAATTCTAGTGCTTTAGAGCTCAAGTCTTTGCTGAAATGATTAGTTTGTTAAAACCATGAAAAAATATACTCCAGAGGATATCATTTTACATACCAGACTATTTGTAACAAAAGGCTTTGCTCAACCCTTAACCTTAATCATTGACTCTGTTAAAAAAAATGATTTTCACTTCTAAGGGATTTCTTATCCTAAGATTTCAAAGGAAACTTTTTAAATAATAAATGAAATAGAGACTCTTAACTAAAGAAAGTCATATTCATAGCATTTAACTAATGGTCTCATACCACTTCCCATTTTCTGAGTATAATTTGTAATCCTCTCATCTAACCCAACTCAACTGTTTTATGTCTTTCTAACTTCTCTTGCAACCTTGGAGAATACAACCAAACTGTATGGATCTTATTAATAGTAGTTGAGATTTTGGACACCCACTAGACAAATTAATAGAAGCAAGGTTTCCTTCATCTCATGCTGCAAAAGCACCCCTACTCCTGGCAGACTGTCAAGATGATTAGTCTAATCTCTTGGTTGAATACTAAAATCTTTCACTTTGCTGCATAGTCTGACATCCTCTCCCTACATCCCTGTACCCTGAGCCTTGTTTCTCTGAGATGGCTCTGATATGGTGTGAACTGGCATTGGCATGGTTTTGGTCTATGTAATAACTTATCCAATGTATTCATGTTATTTCTTCAATGTCTTTACCCTTCCATATGCCATTCTCCTCCTTGCCATGTACTTTATTCTAGCTGAGGTGTCTTGAAAATATAATGGATTTATCTATAAGTTCACAAATTTGTCTCTCAGTTCTTGAAGTGATACGGGTACAATTCTTTTTACTCACTCTTCCAGTTCCCAAATAGAAACTCCAGTTCCCAGATCTACAAGAGTAGGGACAAAGAACAAATCACAGTATGTCTCTCAAAGGTGTCATTTTCGACTTATAATCAGCAAGTTTTTCTAGGCAGAGCTCTTCTCTATTACATAGCCTTGTGATGATTAACTAGGTAAAAAATAAGGCACTTGAAACCGAGCGTATCATAAATGGATAATAAATATTATCAATGTTACTATATATTATTATACACATTGTTGTAAACAGTCAGCTTATTTTAAGGACAAGAACATTGGATTTCAATCACAATTTTAACTCTATTCCCTGTGGAATGATATACAGGTCACTGAATCTCAGTTTGGTCACCGCAACTCTCGTCAAGCTTCACCTGCATGAGCACTTTAATAGCACGCCCCTTCCAGCCCAATGAAGTTCAAACTCCTACACAAGGTGTAGAAGGCCCTTAACAATATAAACCTTGGAGGCGCCTGTGTGGCTCAGTTGGTTGAGCATCTGACTTCGGCTCAGGTCATGATCTCATGGTTTGTCGATTTGAGTTCCGTGTCGGGCTCTGTGCTGACAGCTAGCACAGAGCCTGGAGCCTGTTTCAGATTCTGTATCTCCCTTTCTCTCTGACCCTCCCCTGTTCATGCTGTCTCTCTCTCTCAGAAATAAGTAAAACATAAAAAAAAAATATATAAACCTTGACTTTCTACTTTCTTACCACTGTGACATACCACCACCAACCCATCTTACACTTTATTTTTTAAAAATTTTTAATGTTTATTTATTTTTGATAGAAACAGAGAGCAAGTAGGGGAGGGGGCAGAGAGCGAGGGAGTCACAGAATCCGAAGCAAGCTCCAGGCTCTGAGCTGTTAGCACAGAGCCTGATGCGGGGATTGAACCCACAGACCTGGAGATCATGGCCTGAGCCAAAGACAGCTGCTTAACCAACTGAGCCACCCAGGTGCCCCTGACACTGGAAACCGTAAAATATTTGCTTTTTCAAATTTGTGACACTTTACATGTCATCCTTCATTTAAAATGCCCTTTTCAAAATAAATCTGTAGTTATAAAGATCCAGTTAAAATACTTTGTGAATTGCTCTCAGAACTCTCTAATCAATTACTACTTCTAATATGCTCACATAACGTCCATACTTACTTATATTTTATAAGTATGTTGCTCTAGACTTGCTTATTTACTGTTATATCACTACCACAGTTAAAGTTTTCATTCAAGAGCAGGGATTTTACTTCTAATCTCAGCAACTGGTGCTTCTTTGAGCAGAAAACCAGTCCCAATCCTTAGTAGAAAAATAAGTGAATGAACAAAATGCATTATTGTAGATCTCAAAACTCGCATTTATAAAATTAGAAAGTTATAGGTAATGACCATTTAGTAAACTCTATGAAGTCACTATCCATAAATAATTTTTATTTAAAGATATAAATGTCACAATTTGATCAGAATCTATGTTTTATTCAACCTAAAGAAATTTATTACACCATATATTAATTTTATTCCACATCCACAGTGTTATTGCTGCAGAATAGATAAATAAAATTGTTCTCAGTGTTATTTTTTGAGAACAACTTTTATAAGGATGTCAATTTAAATAATATGATTTGGAGGGGTGCCTGGGTAGCTCAGTCAGTTTAGCTTCCAACTCTTGGTTTTGGCTCAGGTAATGATCTCAAGGTTAGACAGTTTGAGCCCCACATGGGGCTCTGTGCTGACAGTGTGAAGCCTACTTTAGACTCTCTCTCTCCCTCTCTCTCTCTTTCTGCCCCTCCTGCACTATCCTCCCCCCCTTAAAATAATTAAATAGACTTAAAAAATAATAATAGTATGACTTGGAGAATTTCCATTTCAAAGTGGGATCGAGCAGTTGTAGCAAACTCACACTCCTGCCAAGGATAACTAAAATTTCCAGATATGACTTAAATAAGTCATCAGTTTCAAGGCACCATGGAGCTGAATTAGTCATGAGGAACAGAGGAGCTAAAATTACAAAAAATAAGAACATCAGAGCAACTATCAAATGGACAACCACCTTTTCTCTGTGAGCATTTCCAGTTCTGAAAATGGGCTAGTGCTTGAAAACTCAGACTTCCCTTGGGAATCAGACTGCCTCTAAGGGACATAAAAACCAATAAAGCTTTGATGACCTTCTGAAGTCAGAATGACATAACTGTAGAACTGAGAGATCCTAACATGTGGCAGCCTTCTCAAGAAAGGTGCTGAATTACTCAGCTATGCAAAACAAGGGTTTAAAGAAATGAGTTCAAACAGGAAAAACTCTGAGAAGCAGAATGGAATTTTCCACAATCTCATGGTACTAAGATAAAGACCTCCTAGGCAAATAGGCACCAGTAAACATACAGATTATCAATTGGAGCCCCTGGGGGGCTATGCCCTGGCAGCAGGGAATAGAATAGAGGTAGTGGAAGCATACTGAAAGGCAAGAAAAAGCACAGTCTAAAAAACAAACACACACACAAACATCAGAATCAAACTCAGATATGAGACAGTTAAGGAATTATCAGATAGGGACTTTATAATTACTATGACTCCTATGTTAGGTCTCTAGTGGAAAAAGTAAACAACATCCAAGAACAGTTGGATAATTAAGCAGAGAGATAGAAAATTTATGAAAGAAGGGAAGGGAAATGCTAGAAATCAAAAACACTAACAGAAAAGAAGAATGCTTTGATGCACTCATCACTGGACTGGACACAGCAGAGGAAAGAATCAAAGAGCTGAAAGATCGTAGGATTGCATATCCATAACCAGCAATACAGGCCCAGACAAAGCACTGGAGACAAGTTTAGTGACGGGAAGAAAAGAATGAAAAATGAAATTGGTAATTGAGCATACAATAATGTTAAAACTTAAAAAAATTAAATCAGATAGGTGGAAAACGGTACATTTTTTTAAAAAAAATTTTAATGTTTATTTACTTTTTGAGAGAGAGACAGAGAGAAAAAGAGAATCAGAGCATGAGCGGGGGAGGGGCAGGGAGAAAGAGAGGGAGACAGAACCTGAAGCAGGCTCCAGGCTCTGCACTATCAGCACAGAGCCGGGTGTGGGGCTCCAATCCATGAACCATGAGATCATGACTTGAGCTGAAGTCAGATGCTTAAGGGACTGAGCCACCTAGTTGCCCTTGTACATGTTTAATTCATATAATAAAAATCAAATTCATCAGATTATTATACAACAGATTGCTTCTCTTGCTCATTGGAGAAATGAGCCTGACCTATTCTTTCTTAGATAATAACTTAAAGACAATTTCATGTTAGCCCATTGAATTACTATGAAATATTTTAAAATTTAATTCTGTGACATTTCAGTGTCTCTCTCTGTCTCTGTCTTTCTCTCTCTGTTTCCTACCACCAGAATGATCATGGATTCTTCTTCACAGACCATATTCTTTTCTCCTCCAGAAGTCTTTTCCCCCTCCTATATATAATATTTGTTGACATTTCAAATACTCAAAAGCCCTATTCCTAGTTCTTCATAGCAACCAGCAAAATCTCTATTATATAAATGAAGACATCAAGGAGCAAAGGGGTAAAAATGACCTCTCCTAAGTTCATACAACCAGTAAACTAAAAAGCTAGGACTTGATGCTGGTAACCCTAATCCAGAATTTGTGTGATTTTCATCTTACTACATTGCATTTCCTATCTCCTGTGGAGTTATTACTCTTTGTCATTCTCAGCACCATATACTAAATCTGGATTTTAAAATGCATGATTGGTAGAAATAAATTCTCAGTTTTACCTTATGAAATGCCAATCAACCTGTATGGTGTAGCTTTGAAAGTCAAGAGTATCTTGGCTATCTTGGAAAAACTTACTGAAATCTTACCAAACATATTTGGTTTTACCAATCCTTCATGCATACCTAGACTGCCTAGATGACTCTTCCCTATATAAAGGGTTAGACATATTTAATATTACTAGGACAACACTATTTGGAGCTTAGGAGAAGCTAGCAGGACACTGACCTGGTGCCATTCACTTTCCAAACACACTCAGCTACCTCCTCTAGACAGAAACAAAGTTCTTCTTTTTAAACATTTTTTAATGTTTTATTTATTTCTGAGAGAGAGAGAGACATCATGACCAGGGGAGGGTCAGAGAGAGAGGGAGACAAAGAATCCGAAACAGGCTCCAGGCTCTGAGCTAACTGTCAGCACAGAGCCCGATGCAGGGCTCGAACCCACCAACCATGAGATCATGACCTGAGCCGAAGTTGGACGCTCAACTGACTGAGCCACCCGGGGGTCCTGAGAGAAACACAGTTCTAATTGTGACCACAACTTTTTCTCTCCTGAGGATGAATGGAAGAGGCCTTTATCTAAAATACATTTTTACAACCCTTAGTTGGATTCATTTCTTCAAACTTCTAATATTAATACTATATATTTTAATTATTTACAACTGAGAGGCAATTTTTCTCTGTTTCTCTTGACCCAGGGTTATAAGGAGTTCATCATTATTTTATAAGTCACTTAATATGGTCTATACATTGTATACTGTATGGTGGATAAAATATAAAGAGAGCTCAGTCCTTGCCCAGAGGGTTCAAAATGTACTGGAGAAAATAGATGTATGCATAGATAATGTCAATGCTGGATTACAATTTTTTATGTTTATTTATTTTGAGAGAGAGAAAGGGAGAAGAAGGGTGCAAGCAGGGAAGGGGTTGAGGGGCGGGGAGAGAATCTCAAGCAGGCTCTGCAGCATCAACACAGAGCCCAACACTGGACTCAAACCCATGAACCATGAGATCATGGTCTGAGCCAAAATTAAGAGTTGGATGCTTAACCAATTGAACCACCAAGCACCCCTAGATTATAAATTTCTTAAGAGAACGAGACCAAGAATCCAGGGTTTATTTTCCACATGTTCTCTTATTTCCTTTATTTCAATATTCACTACCTTGATGGCACCAAACTTAATTTTACATTTAAATTTCCTTGATTATTTCAGCATCGAAATTAGCATAAAATGATCATAAATAAAAGCCAGTGGCATTTTCATTATTTTACTTCTTAACCAGACTAGTTAATCTTCAACCACATAAAGATAGTATTAGAGGGAGAACGGGTTTCCATATATATATCACTTTTAAGCTTCAGGAATAATTATAATTAAAGAAATGCTGTTATCTACTAAGCACAGCCATTTAAATTATACCAGAGAGTTTTGGCATTGTTTTGCTTAATAAATTCAGTTCCTAAAAGATGTACAAATTAATTGAGAGAATTGAGTTCATACATATGTTGTAGCAATAAGACTTCAGAGTGATAAATACAATTAACAAGAGAATATCAACAAGGCATAGAGTATCCTATAATTTCTGCCCATTTGCTATTATTACCCATAAAAAAAACCCTCAAAGTTTATTATCTCAAAATTTCATGAAACTAAGTAATTATAATTAAGAGCTCAATGGCTCCTCCATTTGTCCATTAAACAGAATCTCTTGGGCCTCACTGAAGGAGGTATGCTTTGAGAATTGCTTTCTTGGGAAAAATAACAAGCTAAGCAGATTTTTATATCAAAAATTGCCAGAATATACACTCAGTCATGCGCAAAAGATAATAAAGCACAATGAAAATTTTAAATATGCTTTTTCCCCTTATTTTAATTTCATTAACTATTAACTGCCACTTATAATAGGATGTTCTGCCCTTCAATAAATATGAGAGCTATTTTCAATAGGAATCTAAACTCAGCAAAACATGTACAATGAGTAACAGTTGAGTTAATGAACAAAATTTATAAAACTGGATAAATATCTGAGGCTGACACTCAGCTACAGGACAAATGCCTTATTGAAGATTCGTGACTAGCACTTGGAAATGTATGCAGTCTTCCCTCATAACTCATCTTAGGTTTCAAATGCCTTATGTTTCTAAGTGTTGATCATCCTGTTCTATACTCAGATGCTGCCACTGCTGCCATGATGCGATTGTCATTAGGTCAAGGACAAAGGAGTCAAAGCAGGATTGGCAAAGACTGGTAGAAAAATGCTTTAGAAAGTGCATAGCTAGAAATCATAGGAGAGAAGCAAAGCAAAGAGGTAAAAATGACTTCTTTAAGAGCATACATGCATAAAAACATATGTATAACTAATAAATGGAAACTTAAAACTAATAATCTTAATCCAACACCTATGTGATAACCTCTTCCAAGATGGACCCAAATAATGTTTGCCTCCTTATATTCAGATTCTTGTATGATCCCTGTCTACATTGTCCCTTTGTTGTTCTGTATGATCAATAGCATATGGAAAAAGTGATGATATGCCACTTCAGATATTAGATTATAGAATCCATTGTGGCTTCCATCTAGGTTCTTCTATATCCTAGATCATTTGCTTTGGAGGTAGCAAGATGTCAGGTCATGAGGAGCCCCATGGAGAGGCCCATGTTGTGAAGCATTGTAAGTGCTCTTGAAAGAAGATCCTCCAAAAGCTATTTAATAAAGCCCTCAAAACTTAAATAGATAAAAATCTAACAATATATTTGAAGGTTCCCTATGCTGAAAAATCATAAATCACTAAAGAAAGAAATCAAAGTAGATCTAAGTAAATAAAGATCTACATAATACTCACTGATTGGAAATCTCAATATTATTATGCTGTTAAGTATCGCCAAATTGCTGTATAGATTCAATATAATCTCAATCAATACACTAATAGGATTCTTTGTAGATATCTACCAGCTGATTCTAAAATATGGACAAGCAAAAGAACTAGAATACCAAAACGATTCTTTTAGAGAAGAATGCAGTTGGAAGACTTACCCTACCTCATTTCAGTACATACTGTAAAGCTTCAGTGTTTGAGATAGTGGGATATTATGGAAAGAGACAGACATAGGTGAATGGAACCAAATGGAGGGTCCGGAAACAGACCACATGATTTTACTTCTGGCAGAGTTACAAAAGCAATCCAATAGAGAAAGGATAATCTTTTCAACAAATGGTATGGAAACAATGGACATACTTAAGCATAAAAAGAAAAAGAAAAGGACCTCAACTTATACCCAAAAACTAGTAAAAAAATTAACTTGAATCATAGGCTTAAGTATAAAATATAGAAATATATAATTTTTTTAAAAATATTTTTCAAAGTTTTTAATTTTGACAGAGAGAAAGAGACAGAGTATGAGAGTGGAAGGGGCAGAGAGAGAGGGAGACACAGAATCTGAAGCAGGTTCCAGAATCGGAGCTGTTAGCACAGAGCCCGATGTGGGGCTTGAACTCATGAACTGTGAGGTCATGACTTGAGCTGAAGTCAGACACTCAACTGACCGAGCCACCCAGGTGCCCATTTTTTTTTTAATTTCTCTTTCAAAGTTTATTTAATTTGAGACAGAGAAATATATAACTTCTAGGAAAATATATAAAAAATTCTTATAACATTGGGTTAAGCAAGGTACTCTTAAACAGAACAAATCACAACCCACAAAAGAAAAAAAAACTGATAAGTCCTACTTAGTAAAAAATACAAACCTTTTGTTCTATGAAAAACCCTGTTAATAGCAGGAAAAAAGCTATAGATTCCTAGAGGAATATATGCAGATTATTTATCTGACAAAGCACTTGTATCCAGAATACATAGAGAAATTTCAAAACTCAAGAAAACAATCCATTTTTTTAAATGAGCAATATCAAAAACTCACCTCAGAAAGGAAGATTTATTGGATGTTGATAAGCACATAAAAAAGATGTTCAACGAAATGAAAATTAAAATCAAAATGAGATACCACTATACCTAATTAGAATTCCTAAAAGTAAAAACAAGAATAATACATAATACCAAGTTGGGGCAAAAATGAAGGGTAACGGAACTCTCAGACATGGCTAGTAGAAGTAATACAGAATGGAACATCCACTTTGAAAAACAGTTGGCAGTTTCTCATGAAGTTAAACAAGGAAGTTTAGAACTTCTTACCTACATGAATGGTGAAAGAGAAAAAAGGCAACTATAAGGAAAGCTGAGAAATTAAAAACTCAAAAACACTCAGTCACAAGTCATTATTAAGATGTGTAGAGGCACCTGGGTGGCTCAGTCACTTAAGCATCCGATTTCAGCTCAGGTCATAATCTCATAGTCCTTGAGTTCAAACTCTGCACTGGGCTCTGTGCCAACAGCTCAGAGCCTGGACCCTGCTTCAGATTCTGTGTTTCCCTCTCTCTCTGCCCCTCCCCTGCTCTCACTCTTTCTCTCAAAAACAAAAAAATTTAAATAACCATTAAAAAAAAGATGTAGCAAGACATGATGGAGTGAATATGAACTCCTATTCTGGAGTCCCCCTTTTGCCAATTTCTGTCCATGGTCATGCTCTCTGTGTCCAAAGTTTATATCTGCAAAATTGATCTAAAAATATAAGCAAGCCAAGAATTTTATAAGATCCAAATCGTTTAGTAAATTTTAAATACATTTGTAGTTTTTTAGAATCAAATGTAGATTTATGATACTTATATGGTCATACTGAAGAAGTTGAAACTGGCCTTCCTATAATGTAAAGAGAGTCACGCTGTACTCTACTATAAGAAACGATTTATTTATTTATTTTTTAATATTTTTTATTTATTTCTAGGAGAGAGAGAGAGAGCGTGAGCAGAGGAGGGTCAGAGAGAGAGGGAGTCACAGACTGAAACAGGCTCCAGGCTCTGAGCTGGCAGTCAGCACAGAGCCCGAAGCGGGGCTCGAACCCACGAACCGCGAGATCATGACCTAAGCGAAAGTCGGACGCTTAACCGACTAAGCCACCCAGGCGCCCCAGAAACGATTTATTTTAAAATGTACCAATATGCTGAATGGATATGGGCTTTGTTTTCTCTAAAAATGTTACCTAATATCCATTTTAGCAGAGAAAATGGACTTCTTCAGAGGAAAAAAATTAAAATTGGCCACCACCAAAAAGGGCATTATAGATTTGAAATGAGTTGAATGGGATAATCGTTATGTATGAAATTACTACAGAACAAGGAGGAGAAAAGCGTACATTCACTCCCTCACAATGCTGGATTAAATCGTTCCTGCTATTGTACCTTAGTTTTTATACGTTTTTGTGGGCATTAATATACATAGAGAGTTAAACATAAGAAAAAAAATATAAAGCTGTTTGTTATGAAGAACTTCACTGAGATAGTATAAGGACGAACATTATTTTTCACGTCATGTAATTACTTAACTCTATTCAATCCCACAGTGTGTTTTTATCCCCTAAGTTTTGTTAGTTTTGTTGGTTTAGTGCATGTCTCTCTCTCTCTCTCTCTCTCTCTCTCTGTGTGTGTGTGTGTGTGTGTGTATTTAAAGGTACCTTTAGTCATGGCACTGCTGCAGAAAAAAATTAAGAAACTGGATAATCTGCATGATGTAAAACTGTGAAATGGAATATCTTATACCTCCAATCAATAATTGTGATAAAATAGATATGTTATATTTAGGCTAGAAATAAAATGTAAGAAAAGCAAAAATGTTCATAGAAATGGAGTGCATAGAGTGGAGGAAAAGAAAGAAATGTAGTTGCTATAGATTATGACAGTGGTAAAGGAGAAGATAAATGAAAACAAGGTGACAGATGAAAAGTCAAGAGAAGAAAGAGATTTAGCCAAATAACATAGCTACTAAAAGAAATTGTCATATAAAATTATCAAAGAGAAAACTTAAATAAATCTTAATAGCTCTGTAACAAAACTTATAAGTAAGTAATATAATATATAAAGAATTCTAAATATTATAATAGAAAACATAAAAATAGATTGAAAATAATTGGAGATAAATCATGAAGATAAATCTTTTTTTTAATTAAAAAAATGTTTTTAATGCTTTATTTCTGAGAGAGAGAGAGAGACATATTGAGGGGAGGGGGGTCAGAGAGAGAGGGAGATACAGAATCCAAAGCAGGCTCTAGGCTCTGAGCTGAGCTGTCAGCACAGAGCCCAACACAGGGCTCATACCCAAGAACTGTGAGATCATGACCTGAGCCAAAGTTGGAGGCTTAACCGGCTGAGGCACCCAGGCACCCCTCATGAAGATAAATCTTACCTTCAGTTTCCAGATTTCTGATCCTTCTCTTCAGTTAGTAAAACTAAGCTACAAACTTTGTTTATCAATAGTTAAATTAACATGTGTTCTTTTTCTTAGCTTTAATATAAAATGTCTTATGTCAGTTTTTTCTTAGCTAACAGAGTGACTTCTCAGATAAAACTAATGTTTTGTTTCTCATTTCATATTAAGAAATAGCTATTTCTTATGGTTAAGTTGGTTTCTTGATTTCAAGAATGTTCTCATTTATTTAAATCCTAAAATAGTTCAAAATTAATCTGCAATAAAATGCAAATAAGGTAAGTTCTAATTAAAAAGCAAATTTAACAAGTTCTCCTACACTAATTTTTCATCACAATCCCCAGGCGAGATTTCACACCTTATAATACTATAAATGGTTTGATTCATGACAGTGAAGTAAAACTGTACTTCAGTGCACCAAACAAAACAAAAAGAAAAAGAAAAAGAAAACAAAAAAAGAGAAAAGAATTGGGCAATAACAACCCTACTTAACAATAGCAAATATCAGAACTTCAAAGTATTTAGACTCTAAGTAAAAGTTTTAATTATTTTAACTCATAAACACTTAATTAAGGTCCATATTCTGCTCCTAATACTCCCATCCAAGTCCCTCAATTTTGTATTCTTTTAACATGTGCTACGTGTGTTTTCATGGTTATCGGCAAAGGATGGAATATAAAGAAATAATATGCTTGATTTCCACCCTAAAGGAGTTTACAATCTGTGGGTTGAGACCTGCAATTAAAAATCAAATATCAAGAGTAGAATTAGCATTTGAAAAGTAGGAAAGATAGTCCTTAATTGCCAAATAAATGGTATAGAAACAAACACATTTGAGCTCAAGGAAGGAGACCCATCTGAGCCACAGTGTTACAGGAGATTCTGTGTGGTGCCAAGCATCATGCTCTATGCTAGGAATACTAGAAGAATATGTCCTGTTCCTGTCTTCCAGAAGCTTCCAGTCCAGTCCATGGACCAGCATAATGTAACCACAACAATGGGAGCTGAGTCTAAAAGTAGATGTGAGATTTAAATATATACACAAAAGAGAGTGGAGCATTGCAAGTGCAAAGAACAGATTGGTGGATAGTAGTTTGCTGTTCATCATCTACGGGTTAGGCACTTTGCATACATTACTTTACCCCAAAACAATACTACAGAGTCATTATTACTATGATTACCCCCATTTTATAATGCAGGAAAAAATTTTTAAAAGTTAAAGAACTTGATCGAATTCATTTGGCTAGTAAATGGCAGGTTTTCATTTGAGCCTAGCTGGCCTCTATACCCCATCACAGGTGCAAATGTTAAAAGAGGAGTCCTCCTTCATAGGTTTTATGTAAGCATTAACTGTGTGCTCACCTCTCATTTGGGTATAGATGTACAATCAAATAAAATCTTAAACCTCATATATTACTTCTGTATTGGGCTTTTTGTTCGTTTGTCAGGACATGTAGCAAATTACCACAAAACATGCAGCTTAAAACAGACATTTATTATCTCATAATTTCTGTGAGCCAGGAGTTGGAGAATGGCTTAACTATGTGTCTTCTGCTGAAGGTCTCATCTTCAGCTGCAGTCAAGACTGAAGGCTGCAGTCAAGGTGTCAGTCAGAGGCTTGTTTTCATTTGAGGCTAGGGGTCCTCTTCCAATCACATAAAGGTGTTGGCAGAATTCAGCTCCTTATGAGGCCCTCAGCTCCTGGAGGTGACTTTCAGTTCCCTTCCATGTGGCCATAGTACTTCACATCTTAGCTGCATGCTTCCTCAAGACCAGAGGAGAGATTGTTACTCAGAGAAGTCCCAGTCTCTTTTTCAAGGGCTTTCACTTGATTTTACCTGACAATTTCCCTACTGATTACTTCAAAGTCACTGATTTGGAATCTTAATCACAATGCATTCACCTTTTCCATAGAATATAATTTAATCAAGGGATAGCATCCCATCACTTTTGCCATATTTTATGGATTAGCTGCAAGTCACACTTCCTGCCCACAGATTATAAAAGGATATGCATACTAGAAAGCAATGGTAACGCAGGGTCACCTTAAGATCTGTCTGCCACACCTCTTTGCAAAACATTGTGTGTGTTCCTCTTTAGATTAAATACAGAAAGAAGAGCAAGCAAGGGTAATTTTGGGGTGCATAAGTCCTGCCTATGAACCTCTAGATTCAGAGTAGGTATAAGAGAAGGAAGCATTCAAATCTTGAATGCATAGCCTTTGTCAAATTAGTGTAAAATTTGGGTCCATAACCCCTTGTTAACCTCTAGCTTGAGAGTAGGTATGACAGAAGGAAATAGGAACATTTGGTAACAACAGATGTCAGGTGATAACTCTGTGTGTGTGTGTGTGTGTGTGTGTGTGTGTGTGTTTAGGCTTCTCACCCAGCACAGAGCCCCATGCAGGGCTTGAACTCCCAGTTCTGAGATCAAGATCTGAACTGAGATCAATACTTGAACTGAGATCAAGTTGGATGTTTAAATGACTGAGCCACCCAGGCATCCCACAGCCGATAAGTGTGTTTTAATTTTTTTTTTATTTATTTCTAGGAGAGAGAGAGAGAGAGACAGCGTGAGCAGGGGAGGGTCAGAGAGAGAGGGAGTCACAGACTGAAACAGGCTCCAGGCTCTGAGCTGGCAGTCAGCACAGAGCCCGACGCGGGGCTCGAACCCATGAACCGCGAGATCATGACCTAAGCGAAAGTCGGACGCTTAACCGACTAAGCCACCCAGGCGCCCCAAGTGTGTTTTAATTTTTAAACATGAGACTTAGGCAGTAAGGAGATACCAGGCACCATTTTATGAAACTCTAGTCATGCAACTGTAGTAGCGTATTAATCGAGTATCATTTGAAACACCAATAGTTAAAATGCAGCCAGATGGAATGCAAGGTGGAATGCAGAGACAGTAATGGTAGAAGACAGTTTTAACCCCCTACATCTACTAGAAGAGGTAACAAGTGAGCCATTCTTTAAGTGCCTTGTTTTAGTAGGTGCCTATGGGAGAGAAGTTTGTAAAGTTTGCTTGATTCAGGGGGGAAAAAATGCATGTAATGGACAATTGAGTCATATGAAGCTCATATGCTTTGTTCAATACTTAAATCTTTGGTTTGATTAATGAGGAAGCCTAGAGGGTATTTTCCAACATTCACTGGCTCAGTGCATGTTTATTATTTCAGTGTAAGGGAAGCTAAACAAACCAATGAGCCACTATACTCACAATCTGAATGCTTTGTTTCGTAGTAACCCATAGACCTGATTCTAAAATGCACAGCAAAGATTCACGGAAGCCCAAGGCTGGATGCTTCCTCAAATCAAACAAAATTGGGTCAATGACTATGTGACACATCCAGCCTAGGCCTGATCATTATTTTAGATATAAGGGCACTCATTTTGTTCCATATGCATATTTTTTCTCTGCTCTGATAAATATCTTTAATTCACCCAGCAGAGATGCTGTTGACTTTCACTTTCAACAACTCAGATGGTTTTACTCTGCAAGTAGAGAGAGAGTTGGCATTCATCAGGATCAGACATGTTACTTAGGAAGCCAAATGTACCAGGGGATTCCAAGTCTTCCACATGGAGTACATAAGCTAGAGGTGCACTGCAATAATGCTAAACTACCTATTGGACTGCAACACACCCATAAACTTCAATTCTTCTCTCCAGCCATGTATCTACTGTTAAAATGACTTCTATGCTCAAGAGAGGCTAATCTCTATACAGATATTTTTAAAGCCACAAACACTGAGTTTGCAGTGTTCAGAGAATACTGGACTCAATTTCCCTGTAGGCTTTGTTAAACCTAATTTAAAATCCTAAAATTACATCTTATTCAGCACTTGTACCTTTGGGGCTTCTAGATATACCTAATCCCCTGTCTGGTAGAATCCTCTTACTGAAGAATTTATCAGGCTCATAAGCCTTTGAAAGAAATTTTGCCATAGGGAGTCATACTGCTATGATGGAGTTGTCCTAAAATATGCTGTCTTTATGTATTTCACCGTTCCTGAAATACTTTTGTTGTAAATCTCACTGAGCATCACTGGCTTTTATTAGGGAACTGAAATGTACTGCTAACCTCCAGGCATGATAGAAAATAACCACATTTTTCATCTAAATTCCTTCAAGAAATCAACCCAAAATATAAAAATCAGGAAGCCATTCTTTCTGTATTGAGCCACAATCATAGCCTTAATTTTAAGGAGAATTTTCTTTCCAAATACTCTCCCATTCCTGAAATTTATTTACCATAGATATATACCTTGAGGCATTAAGCATGATAAAATGTAAATATCCCTAGGAGAAGAAATACTTTATTCTAATACTTTATTTATTTATTTATTTATTTATTTTTATTTTTGGTTTTGTTTTGTAGGAGCAGAAAGAAGATTTCTGAAAGTCAATGCAAGAAGAGAATATGAGGATATAGGGTACAGGAAGGGAAAGTTATTTACATCAAAGTTGTTACTTCTTAAATATATTTAGGGGTGGATGTAACAAATCCTAAAAAGCTTATATATCATAATCATTGATATTTACATTACATTAAGTATATTCTTAAAGTACTTAGAATCAGAGAGTCACTATCCAAACACTGGGGATGAATTCTAATCTAGTGGGGGTACATCTATGTAACAAAATGAATACTTGTAATCAAGTCAGTTTGACTTTGCTTTGTCTTAAGTGTTTACAAGATTTCCTAGAAAAAAATGCCACAGAGATAAATAAAAAGAGACAGATATATTAGATACTTAGATAAAGCTGATGAGTCCTTAATTTATTAAGGTACTATAACTGGAGATTAACATTCTAGAGCAGTTCCCTAGAATCATATCCACATCACATGAAAAGCCACCAATTTTATTTTTTAATTAGTCAAAACTTCTATAACAAGCAAGTATGATGAGGTATCAGTACTAAAAAAGAATCTCTAAATAGAGAACATGTATAATGCTATATAAAACATTGAAAACAATCTACCTTTACTCAATGAATGGCTGAGCTTACCTTAAAATAAGGAATACCCTCAGGTGAGAAACAGCTGGTAAAAACTGAATCCAGAGACCTATGAAGAACTATTAGGGGCTAGTCATCAAGAGAGGATATGATCACTGGTTGACTCATGAGCTAGACATTGGTAATCTGTGGCTTCTCACCCCTTCCCCTGTCATTGGAATGTGCATTCTATTTGCCTTCCCAGTTCCCAAAAGCTACTTCAAGGACATAGGCTTGAAATAGTGATGTGGTGTTAAGACCATGTGGATGGTATATATGATTAAATCCATTTAAGGCCTCTGTAAAAACTGTTAAGATACTGGTAGGCAGTGCCAAGATCTACTCATCTTGTGGCCACACAAGACAAGACTTGTATGTCAGTTGCCTTGCTTATAAAACCTGCTACCTTACAGTCTGAGGGCCTGCTTTTTCTTCAGTATGTACCAGCTTTCTGGATGAGGGCTAGCTTCAGATTACACCCAGGAAGCTCCCAGGGATGTTGTAAACAGTTGGTGAGCCAGCCAGGAGACTAAAAGAAATGTGTCTAAGAGTCTTAGGGTCATTTTTAGGGGAAATCCAGTTAGCCGGTAACCTCTATGTGGAGAGAGGTGGCCCATATTCTCTATGTTTATGGACCACCACATGAGTAAGGGAGCACCTCAGAAATGCTAGCTGCAGCTGTGTGCCTCTTTGCAAAATTATGCAGAGTGCACTATGACAAAAAGAATCCTTGGAAAATTGAAGAGAGCAAAGAGGAGGATGCTTTCGTGGCTGACCTTGAAACAGACAACACACTCTGATATCCAACCCCCAAGGCAAAGGAGAGCACAGTGAGTTCTGGTCCAAGAGGGTGATGTAGGAATACCCTGAACTCACCTACTCCCCGGAATGCACCAAATTACAACTATTAATAGGAAAATCCCTCCTGAAGAAGAACTGAGGGATGACTGAACAACTGCTGAACAACCAAAAATAGAGAGAATGGCGAGAGAACAGCAAGAGTGCTGAAGACACAGTAATGAAAGGAATCCCAGCCCCCTTGTTGCAGATGGCAATGGGGAGGGACACTACCAAGGGACCAGGAACAAATGTCTCTGTCTCTGGGCACAGAAAAAAAGCCACGGTTTCAGAGAACAACTAGCATATAAAAGAGAGAACACTAGAACCCTGCCAAGTGGCAGAACTCTGCCAGAGCTGCAGGAATACTCTCCAGGTGAGAGTAACTAGAAAATGACACAGCTGATATCCCCACTCCACCTTAAAAGCTTAGACTGGAGCAGGCACCATAACAGGCAGATCTGGATGCCAAAACTGGCAGATATGGTTATCACAGGGGACTTGTGGCCTCAGCAAGCCCAGGGTCTGTGACAAAGAAATAAAAGGCATCCAAATTAACAAGGAAGAAGTCAAACTTTCACTATTTCCAGATGCCATGATGCTCTATGTGGAAAACTCAAAAGAAAATTGTTAGAACGAATACATGAGTTCAGCAAAGTTGTAGGATATAAAAGTAAACGTGCAGAAATATGATGCATTTCTCTTCACCAATAATGAAGAGGCAAGAAAAGAAACCAAGGAATCAATTCCATTTGCAATTATACCAAACACAATAAGATACCTAACGAGTTAGATCTATACTCTGAAAACTATAGAAGTTGAAATAAATTGAAGAGGACACAAAGAAATGAAAAAAGTATTCCATGCTCATAGATTAGAACAAACTTTGCTAAAATGTCTATACTACTCAAAGCAATCTACACATTTAATGCAATCCCTATCAAAATAACACCAGCATTTTTCACAGAGCTAGAATATATAATTCTAAGATTCATATGGAACCACAAAAGACCCCAAATAGCCAAAGCAATCCTGAAAAAGAAAAACAAAACTGAAGGCATCACAATTCTAAAATCAAGCTATAATCCAAAGCTGCAGTCATCAAGACGGTATGGTACAGACACAGAGATCAATGGAACAGAATAGAAACCCAGAAATGGGCCCACAACTATGTTGTCAACTCATCTTCAACAAAGCAGGAAAGAATATCTAATTGAAAAAAGATAGTCTCTTCAAAAAATAGTGTTGGGAAAATTGGATGGCAACATGCAGAAGAAAGAAACTGGACCACTTTCTTACACCATACGTAAAAACAAATTCAAAATGGAAGAAAAACCTAAATGTGAGATAGAAACAATCAAAATCCTAGAGGAGAACACAGGCAGCAACCTCTTTAATCTCAGCTGGAGCATCTTCTTACTAGACACATCACCAAAGGCAAAGGAAACAAAAGTAAAATTGAACTACTGGACTTTATCAAGATAAAAAGCTAGCGCAGAGCAAAGGAAACAGTCAACAAAACTAAAAGTCGGCCAACAGAATGGGAGAAGATATTTGTAAACAATATATCTGATAAAGGCTTAGTATCCAAAATCTATAAAGTACTCATCAAACTCAACATCAAAGAGCAAATAACCCAATTAAGAAATGGGCAGAAAACATGAATAGACACTTTTCCAAACAATACATCCTGATGGCTAACTAACACATGAAAAGAGACTCAACATGACTCTCCATCAGGGAAATACAAATCAAAACCACAATGAGATACCACCTCACACATTTAAGAATGGCTAAAATTAACAATACAAAACACAACAGGTGTTGGTAAGGATGTAGAGAAAGGGGAAGCCTCTGGCATTGTTGGTGGGAATGCAAACTGGTGCAGCCACTCTGGAGAACAATATGGAGGTCCTCAAAAAATTATAAGTAGAACTACCCTATGATCCAGCAATTGCACTATTAGGTATTTACTCAAAGGATACAAAAAATACACTTTCAAGGGTTTTGTATACCTCTATGTTTATAGCAGCATTACCAACAATAGCCAAACTATGGAGTGAGCCCAAATGTCCATCAACTGATAAATGGATAAAGAAGAAGTTATGTATTACTCAGCTATCACAAAGAATAAAATCTTAACCATTTCCAATGACATGGATTAAGCTAAGATGCATTATGCTAAGCAAACTATGTCAGAGAAAGACAAATACCATGTGATTTCACTCATATGTGGAATTTAACAAACAAAACAGATAAACATATGGGAAGGAGGAAAAATTAGAAGAGACACTAAATCAAAAGACACTCTTTTTTTTATTTCTAGGAGAGAGAGAGAGAGACAGCATGAGCAGGGGAGGGTCAGAGAGAGAGGGAGATACAGAATCTGAAACAGGCTCCAGGCTCTGAGCTGGCAGTCAGCACAGAGCCCGATGCGGGGCTCGAACCCACGAACCGCAAGATCATGACCTAAGCGAAAGTCGGACGCTTAACTGACTAAGCCACCCAGGCACCCCAAAAGACACTCTTTTTTTTTTTTTTTTTTTTTACTTAAAACATTTTTTTAATTGCAGAACATTTTTAAAACTCTCAAAACACAAACACTATAAAAGATAAAGAACAAACTGGAGAAAATGTTGGCAACCAGTATTTGGCAAAAGTTTAACATAGCAAGAACTTTACATATATCTGGGAATATGAGGATGTGAGAACCATGTGCATAGGACACAAACAAGCAACTCAGGAAAGTGAAATATGAATCACAAACAGATGTATAGCACAGAGATTGTGCACAGAGCTCTGGAGACATACTGTCTCATCCAAACGTCCTTTGCCAGTGGTTAACCATGTGACCTTGGACAAATTACTTGCATCTCTGTGCCTCCATTTTTCTTTTCTTTTCTTTTCTTTTCTTTTTTTTTTTNCCTCAGTTTGTTCTCAGCATTCAAGAGTCTCTCATGGTTTGCCTCCCTCCCTCTCCCCTACTATTTTTCCCCGTCTCCTCCCCCATGGTCCTCCGTTAAGTTCCTCCTAATCCACCTATACGTGCAAACGTATGGTATCTGTCCTTCTCTGCCTGACTTATTTCACTCAGCATAACACCCTCAAGGTCCATCCATGTTGCTACACATGGCCAGATTTCATTGTTTCTCATTGCCATGTAGTATTCCATGGTATAGATAAACCACATCTTCTTGATCCATTCGTCCGTTGATGGACACTTAGGCTCTTTCCATGTTTTGGCTATTGTTGAGAGTGCTGCTATGAACCCCAAAAGACACTCTTAATGATAGAGAACAATCTATGGGTTGATGGACAGAGATGGGTGGCAGATGGACTAGATGGGTGATGGATACTAAGAAGGGCACTTATGAACAAGCACTGAGTGTTGTAGATAAGTGATGAATCACTGAATTCCACTCCTAAAACCAATATTGCACTGTATATTAACTAACTAAAATGTAAATTTAGAAAAAGAAAATCAAATAAAACAAAACTAAATAAAAAATGTAAATGGCCTAAATGTTCCAATCAAATGACAGGGGTGGCAGAAAGAACAAAACAAAACAAAAAACAAGACTCATCTATAAGCTGCCTACAGGAGACTCACCTCAGACATAAGACACACACAGATGGAGAGTGAAAGGATGGAAAAATATTCACCATGCAAATAGAAGAAAAACACCCACTGAAGTAGCAATAC
Source organism: Hyaena hyaena (assembly GCF_003009895.1). NCBI lineage: Eukaryota > Metazoa > Chordata > Mammalia > Carnivora > Hyaenidae > Hyaena > Hyaena hyaena. The sequence continues at coordinate 59,343 of NW_024081846.1, forward strand.
TTATATCAGATAAAATAGACTTTAGCAAAACAAAAATTGAAGAGACAAAGAAGGGATCAATCCATTAGGAGAATATAATAATTGTAAACATCTATGGATCCAACACTAGAACACCTTAATACATAAAGCAAATTTTAACAGACATAAAGAGAGAAATTGATGGTAATAAAATAATAGTAAGGGACTTTAATACCTCCACTTACAACAGTGGATAGGTCATCCATACTGAAAATCAATAAGTAAACATATCTTTCAATGACATATTAGACCAGATGAACATAATAGATATATACAGAACATCCCAATCAAAAATAAGAGAATACATGTTCTTTCCAAGTGCACATGGAATATTGTCCAGAATAGATCATGTAGCAGTCCATAAAACAAGCTTCAGTAAATTTAAGAAAATTGAAATTATGCCATGCATCTTTTCCAATCACAATGGTATAAAACTAGAAATACATCACAAGGAGAAAATGGAAGAAAGACAAAATATGGAGATGAAACAACATGGCACTAAAGAACCAATGGGTCAACAAAGCAATCAAAGAAGAAATAAATAAATATATGGGGACAAGTGAAAATGAAAACACAATGGTCCAAAATCTTTGGGACACAGCAAAAACAGTTCAAAGAGGGAAGTATATAGCAATACAGAGTTACCTCAAGAACAAGAAAAGCCCAAATAAACAATTTAACCTTCACCTAAAGGAAAAAGCAAAAGAAGAACAAAGAAAGCCCACGAAGAGTAAAAGAAAGGAAATAATAAAGATTAGAGCAGACATAAATGACATAAAAACTGAAGAGAGGGAGAGAATGAATCAATGAAATGAAGAGCTAGTTTTTTAAAAAGATTTTTAAAAATTGACAAACCCTTAACCAGACTCATCAAGAGAAAAGACCCAAATGAATAAAATCAGAAATGAGAGAGGAGAAATAAAAGCTGACACCACAGAAATACAAAGGATTATGAGAATGGTATCAAAAATTATATGCCAACAAATTGGACAACCTAGAAGAAATAGAAAAATTCCTGGATACATAAAACCTTCCAAAACTGAACCAGGAAGAAATAGGAAACACGAATAGACCAATACAGGCAACAAAATTGAATTGGTAATTAAAAAATAAAGTCCTTACAAGAGGGGGCCACCTGTACAGTTCAGTTAAGTGTCCTATCTTGATTTCAGCTCAGGTCAGGATCTCACAGTTCATGAGATAGAGCCCCATGTTGGGCTCCCTGATGACAGCATGGAACCTGCTTAGGATTCTCTCTCCTCTCTCCCTCTCTCTCTCTCTGCCCCTCCCCCCACTAGCGTGCTCTCTCTCTCTCTCTCACTCTCAATAAATAAATAAATATACATGAAAAAGATACAGTTGTGATGAAATATTTTTTTAAAAAGTCTTTACCAGATGGATTCACAGAGGAATTCTACCAGACATTTAAAAAGTTAGTACCTATTCTCCTCAAGTTATTCCAGAACATAGAAGAGGAACAAAAGCTTCCAAATACATTCTATGCGGCCAGCATTACCCTGATGCCAAAACAAGACAAAGACACCAAGCAAAACAAAACACCCCATGCCAATATCCCTGATGCACATAGATGCAAAAATTCTCAGCAAAATATTAGCAAACCACATACAACAATATATTAAAAAGATCATTCACAATGGTCAGGGGAATTTATTCCAAGGATGCAAGGACAGTTCAATATTCACAAATCAGTCAACATCATACACCACATCAACAACAATAAAGGATAAAAATTATATGATCATCTCAGTATATTCAGAAAAAGCATTTGGCAAGATGCAATATGCATTTATGATAAAAATCCACAACAAAGTGAGGTTAAGAGGAACATACCTCAATATAATAAAGGTCATATATGAAAAACCCACAACTAACATCATACTCACTGGTGAAAAATCGAACTTTCCCTTCTAAGATCAGGAATAAGACAAGATGTCCACTCTTGCCACCTTTATTCAATATAGTATTGGAAGTTGTAAAAAATCAGACAAGAAAAAGAAATAAGAGGCACCCACAATGGTAAAGAAGTTAAAACTATCACTATTTTCAGAGGACATGATACTATATGTAGAAAATATTAAAGACACCATCAAAAAACTACTAGAAGTAGGGGCATTTGCATGGCTCAGAGGGTGAAACATCTGACTCTTGATCTTGGCTCAGGCCATGATCTCATGGTTCATTAAATCAACCTCCACATCAGACTCTGTGCTGAGAGTGCAGAGCCTGCTTGGGATTCTCTTTTCCTCCTCCTCCTCCTCCTTCTCTCTCTTTCTCTCTCTCAAAATAAACAAATAACCTTAAAAAAACTACTAGAATTTACTCTACTGTTAGTAAAGTGTCAGGATACAAAATTAACACACAGAAATTGGTAGCATTTTTTAATACATTAATAACAAAGTAGCTGAAAGAGAAATTAAAAAACAAAACAACACCATGTATAATTGCACCAAAAAGAATAAAATACCTAGGAATAAATTTGACCAAAGAGGAGAAAGATCTATACTCTGAAAACTATAAAACACTGATGAAAAAGATGGAAGATGACACAAACTAATGGAAATATATTCCATGTTCATGGGCGCACCTGGGTGATTCAGTCAGTTAAGCGTCAAACTCTTGATCTTGGCTCAGGGTCATGATCCCGCAGTTCATGGGTTCAAGCCACATGTTGGGCTCTGCCCTGATGGCTTAGAGCCTGCTTGGAATTCTGTCTCTTTCTCTCTGTCCCTCTCCTACTGTCCCTCTCATACATACCTATATATGCTCATGGATTGGAAGAATTAATATTGTTAAAGTATCCATCCTATTCAAAGTAACCTACATATTCAGTGCAATCCCTATCAAAATACCAATAGCCGCTTTTACAAAACTAGAACAAATAATACTAAAATTTGTATGGAACCACAATACACTCTGAAGAGCCAAAACAATCTTTAGAAAGGAAAACAAAGCTGGAGGTATCACAATTCCACATTTCAAGATGTGCTACAAAGCTGTATAATTGAAAGAGTATAACACTAGCACAAAAATAGACACATAAATCAATAGAACAGAATACAGACCCTAGAAATAAATCCACAATTATATGGTCAACTAATCTATGGCAAAGGAGGCAAGAATATACAGCAGGGAAGACAGTCTCTTCAATAAATAATGCTGGGAAATTTGGACAGCTACATTTGAAAGAATGAGACAAGATCACTTTCCAATACCAATGCAAAAATAAACTGAAAATGAATTAAAGACCTAAGTGTGATAGCTGATACCATAAAAATCCTAGAAGAGATTACAGGCAGTAGTTTCCCTGACACTGGCCATAATAACCTTTCCTGAAGCAAGGAAAACAAAAGCAAAAATAAACTATTGGGACTACATCAAAATAAAAAGCTTTTGCACAGGAAAGGAAACCATCAACAAAACCAAAAGATAGTCTACTGAGTGGGAGAGTATATTTGCAAAAACATATCTGATAAAGGGTTAATATTCAAAATATATAAAAACTTACATAACTCGATTCCAAAACAAAACAAAACAAAACAACAAATAATCCAATTTAAAAAATGGACAGAAGACACGAACAGACATTCCTCCAAATAAGACATCCAGATGACCAACAGGCACATGAAAAGATACTCAACACCATTAATCATGAGGGGAATGCAAATCAAAACCATAATAAAATATCACCTTACACCACTTAGAATGGCTAAAATCAGAAACAGAAGAAAGAACAAGTGTTGGGGATGATGTGGAGAAAAAGAAATGCTTCTTGTGTACTGTTGGCAGGAACAGAAGTTGGTACAGTCACTGTGAAAACAGTATGAAATTTCCTCAAAAACTTAAAAATAGCAATACTATATGGTCCAATAACTCCACTACTAATATTTACCCAAAGAAAACAAAAATACTAATTCAAAGAGGTAAATGCAGCACCATGTTTATTACAGCATTGTTTACACTAGCCAAGACATGGAAGTAACCTAAGTGTCTCTCAATAGACAAAAAAAGAAAATATTATATAATAGATATGTGTGTGTATATATGTGTATACATATATAAATATATAATGCAATATTACACAGCCATAAAAAAAGGATAAGATGGTGCCATTTGAGACTACATGGATAGACCTAGAGGGTATTATGATAAGTGAAATAAGTCAGACTGAGAAAGACAAGTATTTTATGATTCCACTCATAACAGGAATCAAAAAAAAAAATGAACACACAAACCTAAAGTCGAATCAGACTTATAAATACAGAGAACAAATTGATGGTTGTCAGAGGGGAGGGGTGGAGGGTTGGGCAAAATGGGTGAAGGGACAAAGGAAATACAGGCTTCCAGTTACGCAATAAATAAGTCATAGAAATAAAAGGCACAGCATGAGGAATACAGTCAATGATATTGTAATAGCAATTTAAGGGGAGAGATGATAACTACATTTGTGTTGAATGTAAAATAATGTATAAACTTGTCATATCACTAAGTTGTATACCTGAAACTAATATAACATTATGTGTCAACTATACTCAAGTAAAAAAATAATAATAAAATACTAAGAAAAGCAAAACAACAAAGCATGACAATAGCAACCCCAGCCAGCAGGGCAGCCTCTAGACCAGAAAATGTAAATGATGAGAGAAAATACTGCCACTGAGCTTACTGAGCTTACAACTGCCAAGTTCTAACAGAAGGCCAGAAAAAGCATCCAGGCTATGGGTGGCTATGGGATACAGGGACGATGCCATATCTCTGACTGGGGAAGAGGCAGAGTAGTACCTGCATGGTGCTCAGGGATGGGGGATCAGTTCAAGAACTCATTCTCTTACATACTGAAATATCCTAGCTTTCAGGGAGTCTTAGCCCAATGAGAGAGAACTTTCTCAACACATGAAACCCTTAAAATCTACAGAAGAGTAACAACAAATTCTTAAGGAATTGGAATTGAGACAGAGAATCTATGCCCCTGTTTTTAAAGTTCCTGATCAGGCCACATTCACTGCAGATATGAAAGCCAAGATATTCCAGTGTGCCCTCACTCCTGGCATGGGATGCTGAGCCCAATGGTGGGACAAGACATTTATGGTGTTGGGCAAGCCATTGATTATAAGGGAGAAACTGACACATCCCAAGGTCAGGGACAGACTATGGGAAAGACCTGAGAGAGATGAACTTGGAGAGCAAAAATGGTATCCCAATAGGCTATAAAGTGTCAAGTAAATTTAAGCTGGAAGTAAAGGTAATTTGACTTCATTGTTGTGGAGTCCACACCTAAACAGATAGATTGACAACCCAAGTCTGTGTTGGTCAACCTGTAGAAAGACTTAAAATCTAAACAACAGTTCAGATCTGCCTCATCTGGTCCTACTATCCCTAATGCCCCATCTTCTTCAGCAGAGGCTTCAGGGTAGGCAGATGCTGAGGTCTACCCATCTTGCTACCATTCAAGATAAGCCTCATAAGCTCCCTTGTTGATTAAACCTACCACCTACCAATCTGGAGTGGTCTGCCTATTTCTTTAGTTTCTTCCTGCCCTCTATACATGGGAATCAGTTTTAGATTACATGCAGGAAGCTCCCAAGATGGTTTTAACCCAACAAGAATATTGAAACAGTCATTTTCCCTGTGTTTAAGTACAGAAGCAAGAGACAAAGCCTAGAGACAAAGCAGGGCATAAGATCATGATGGATACCTCCACATAAAAGAGAGATCCCTGGGGGCGCCTGAGTGGCTCAGCTGGTTAAGCATCGGACTTCGCCTCAGATCATGATCTCACAGTTGGTGCGTTTGAGCTCTGTACTGACAGCTCAGAGTCTGGAGCCTGCTTCAGATTCTGTGTGTCTCCCTCTGCCTCTCCCCTGTTTGCATTCAGTCTCTCTCTCTCTCCTCGAAATAAATAAGAGAGAGACAGCGTGAGCAGGGGAGGGTCAGAGAGGGATACACAGAATCTGAAAACAGGCTCCAGGCTCTGAGCTGGCAGTCAGCACAGAGCCCGATGCGGAGCTCGAACCCACCAACCGCGAGATCATGACCAAAGCGAAAGTCGGACGCTTAACCGACTAAGCCACCCAGGCGTCCCAATAAATAAACATTTAAAAAAAAAAAAACATTAAAAAAAAAGAAAAATAAAGATCCATGAAGGGGAGTGCAAAACTTCCACAAGCTCTGCTAGCTAAAAATTGGCCCACGGAAGAAGAAGGTATTTGCCTTCTTAGACCTTCACTCTAGGGAGAGCTGGAAAAAATGAGTTCAGCCTATAGGTTTCAATTCTGGGTAAGGAAAAATAGGCACACTGTATCCTATCTTCCTCACTGAATGTTTGGACAGAATGCATGGTGTCTGAAGAACAAATAATTAGCAGTGGACTGGAAAAGAAGACCAGAATTTGAAATACCACAAACTGATGATGAATTTCTTCTTTTTGTCCTATGGTATCACCCAACCTTGATGCAAGACAGCCCAACACACCAAAGTACAGGTGTACAGGAGAAACAGAGAGAGTTCAAGAAGTCAAGTTCTGTCTTGAAGAATGGGAAAAGAGACTCCTAATACTCAAGGAAATAGGGGAGGGGATCTCTCCCATTCTCTGTCTCTGTCACTCATGTCCCGGCCCCCAGGCAAGCTTCCTTGCTTTTCCCCTTTCTCTGCCTTCCCTATAATACTTGGCCCCAGACAAAGGCACAGTGACCACAAGTGGCAGCAGAGGAGGAAAAATAAGCCCTGAGCTCTAGGCCAGAAGGTGGAAAGTACTAGAGAATCTTTTAAGAAACTAAGGGAACTACTTTAACCTGAGAAAAGGAATCTGGGTTTAAAAAGAAACAGTAGTTACAGCAAATATCACAGAAAATTATGAAATATTAAAAGCATTAATGTTTAAAAGTTCAGGTTTGTGGATATCATCACCTGCCTTTTTAAAGCTTAATAGGTATGTTGGTGTTTGTCTTATTATTATTATTAATGTGTATATTTTGAACATTTATATGCTTATATTATATTTTAGCTTAAAGTAAAAAAATACTTTAAAGCAAATAAAAATTCATATTCATTAACTCTATATAAAGTTCATGTTGTACCTAGGGAAATGTTTACGTAGGAAATTTGAAATCAGGTTTCTAACCACTACTGTCATTAACTGCAGGACCTGTGTGAGTAATTTAACATTTCAGAGTCTCAAATTATTTTTTAATAAATTCACTGAGTTAGATTCAACATCCTTTAAGATATAGTCACATACTCATTCATCCCTTGATTAAGTTTTTATAATCTGCTCTCCTACAGGATCTGTCCTCTGTAAAGGCCAAGTTGTCAATGTAAATAGATGTCTAAAAAGATCCTCGTCCTTGCATCCATCTTTTAAGACTTTGATGGTGTCACTAATCTAATTCCCCCAGGGATCAGCTAGTGACTTTGTTTTAATATTTTGATAGTAGTGGGAAATTTCTAGAGCTCCCACATCACCTTCTTCACTGTAAGCACTTTCACCAGTTAGTCAGTGAGGGGATTCTGTCAGTTGCTGAATATACTCATTCCTATTATTAAGTCAGAAACTGATAAAATAGCCACAGAAAGTTTTCCCAGATACTAGGCCTACTAAGAGGCATGGAATTGGGCCGAAACTCCATTTACCTGACTGCCTTAGTTTCCCCACTCTAGTAGTACTCAATAGAATTCTGATTCTGTTACTTTGGGGAAAAAATGTTTTTAAAAATCTATAAAGGTTTGGGTATATCACTTTATCCAGTCCAATACTACTTTAGTAACTGGCTACAGGTCTGTGAGAATACAAAAGGAATATTTGAAATATGTGTATTTAATGGGCCCTCCCCAAGTGTACCGGGCCACTCTCACATTAGAGAGTGGAGGGTCTGTGAACTGGCTCTCATTTTAGTTTGAAGAGAGACCATAAGTCAAGTTAGCTTTTTTTATTTTTTTTTTAAACAGACCAAGAAGGGTGCCTGGGTGGCTCAGGCAGTTAAGCCTCTGACTGTTGATTTCAGCTCAGATCATGATCTAGAGGCTGGTGAGTTTGAGCCCCACAACAGGCCTTGTGCAGACAGCATGGAGCCTGCTTGGTATTCTCTCTAAACCAACCAACCAACCTACCAACCAACCAACCAACCAACCAACCAACCAACCAACAAACATCTAAACAGACCAAGAGAGGAATTTTGTGGAATGTTCCTCTTTTTCAGTCCGCAATACTGCAGAAGTCAGTGAAACTCCAGCCTTTCTGATTCTTCAAATTATGCCTTATCTGGATAACCATGCCCACCTAGTCAGTAGAAATGAAGGTTTCTTTAAATCAGGTAACTTATTTTATTGGCAGCATCTCCTACCTTTTTTCCTCTTTCCAGGTCTCTGGAAACAGAACTCTTCAGGCAAGGTGGTCTCCTCCTTATCGATGGAGTTCTTGCTGTTTTGGTGAAGAAAAAGTCTTCTGAGCCTTCTCTTCCTAAATATTTGGATTCCTTACTCTACATTATATTACTAATTTCTAGCATCTCAGGCTTCATTAAATCGAGGCTTTGCTTTAGTCTAGTTTTATTTAACAAACCAAGCTTCTCTCAGCTGTTCAAACTAGGGCAGAGTCTCTTTTAAGACCCTCCAATGAATAAGTCCAGCCCTTATTTAAAATCATATTTCCCTCTCAGCATCTATTGTGACACCAGTCCTCCAGGTTTTAAAAGCCTTAAAAATCTTTTCATGTGTAAACCTTTCCTCTGGGGTCTGAATTTACAATTGACCCTGTTCACTATAGGGATTGTTGGAGGTCATCAAGAGGACATGATTGCCCGTTAACCCTCCAGCTGGACCCAGCAAATTGGAAGCATCTATCAATTCTTCCCTTGGTCCTTGGAATATATGCTCCACCCACTGTTCCCACAGCTGGAGCCATTTTCAAGGACACGGCCTGGAGAAAGCAATGTGGTGCTGAGATCATCTGGATGTTATACATGACCAAGACCTATTAGGACCTCTTTATAAAAGTTTTAAGATTCTGGCTAGCAGGTGTGGAGATTTACTCATCTTGTGGCTACCAAGATAAGCCTTGTATGTTAAATTTCTTGCTTATTAAAACTGTCATCTACCAATGTGGAGTGGCTTGTGTCTTCAGTCTCTCCTTTGCCCTCTGGGTATGGGGGAGGAGGGAGAGGGTAGTTTGCAAACCAATAGGCATTAAGACTCTAGTTACAGGAGAAGTCAATAAGCCATTGACAAGGACTAGAAATGAAGCTGATATGGAGAGTTCTGTGAAATTTTGGAGTTTGAGGTAATCAGGTGTATCTGAATCTTCCAAAATACCTCTTTCTGTATCTCAGTGTTTCACCCTCCAAATAAGTTTTAAGTTCCATAAAAGATATTTTAAGACTATAAAATTAATCTGAGGTTATTTAGGAAATGACAACATCAGATTCTCTACCTGAGAATTATCTGTCTAAACCTTGCAATTCTGATAAAAGAGATTTTTTTAGTGTCATCCTAGAACCGTCCAAATCTCTGGTTCTTTGATACTGCCTTGAGTGTGGAGTTGAAAGCCCTGATTCTATTGTTTTCTCTCTAGCAGAGTTTGAAGAAATTATCTCACTCCATAATCCTTGGAGATTTTACACATATCACAACATGCTGTGGCGATCACATGTCTTTAATATTTTAATGATTGATGTCATGAATTAATATGTTATTCTCTAATGATAGCCTACTCCTGACTGCCTTCAAATCTAACTGGGTCAAACAACAATTTTCTACTTCTATTATTTGAGGTCTGTTGCTTATCAAGTCCTTGGATACGAGGTACTATTTTGGTTCACTGTCACACAAAGCACTCTGGGTATTTTAAACAGCATGGAGTTTTATATAGGGAATTGGATGTTTACAAAATTATTGTGAGGGTTAGAGGAGTTCTCTATGGTACACTTTTAGAAATTACTTCCAGGAAAATAATGCTGAACTGGCTGATGAGTAGACTTCTACTTTGCCACAATCAGGCAGCCTCAGACACAGCTTCTACTTCAAGCTTTCACAGTCTTGCAGTGATCAAAGATCAGGAAGCTACTCCCAAAATCATTTATTCAGTGAATATTTATGAAGCGTCTGCTAGGAAGAGATTCTTCTGTGGGGAGCACCAGATAGCTAGCAGGCAGAAGAAGATATGAAACTGTGGTATACCAGGACTCCCCAAAAAGAATTTGGGGTATACATTTAGGAAAGAAAAGCATGAGAAAAGCACTGAACACAAACTTAACACAATGTGTAATTTGGGCAGGGGGAGTTCTTATTCTGATTACCTCGTTTACATGGCAGAAAAATGAGCGATGAACCATTAAGTGGGAATGCTTATATCTCTTAAATGAATATAATCACATAAATTTATTTCATAGTGACATTTTGCTTTTTCATAGATACGGCTAGAAAAACCATTAGATTAGACAAAATGGTAAATAGAAAAAATAGTGGAAATTTGTCATCTTTACTTCTTCATAGACATTTACCCAAGCTCTCAATTTATTTTATCACTCATAGAAAATGAATAGAAACAAATATTGCACATAAAAGCTTGGACTCTTAAGCCAAAATGAAGAATTAATTTAACTGTGTAATTTCTGTAAAAGCAAATCATAGCAGTCAGAAAGAAGTTTAAAAATTCACAGTAGGGGCGCCTGGGTGGCTCATTCAGAATAGCATCTGACTTCAGTTCAGGTCATGATCTCATGGTTTGTGGGTTCAGGCCCCACATCGGGCTCTGTGCTGACAGCGCAGAACCCGGAGGCTGCTTTGGATCTGTGTCTCCCTCTCTCTCTGCCCCTTCCTGACTCGCACTCACTCTCTCTCTGTCTTTCCAAAATAAATAAGCATTAATTTTTTTTTAAACCTCACAATGTTCTTTACTATGATAGCCAAGTAATTGAGATTAAATGGCATGATATATATTAAGAGCAGTTCTCCCACACACAGACCCTGCAGCAATAATTTGACAGTAAGTAGTTTATTTGTGATGGGATCTTTAGAAGCACCAGCACAGGAAAAGGTAAATGAAATCAAGAAGGGAAGGAATACAGGGTATACTAATGAACCAGTTACTGCTCTTGACAGCTTGGCCTTAATTATCTTGGGGAAACTCTGGGAGAAAGTGTAAACTGAATTATCACATGCAACAAAGCTGAAGGATTTTTTCCTTGGAGTCTCAACACCATTGATCAAGGCTGCTTCGAGGGGGATCACTGCCTAGAACTTCCAGCTTCGGCAGACTGAGCCCATGAGAGAGACCATGGCTACTGCAGAGTCACAGGGGAGTTACCATAGGAGTCCAGTGATTCATCCAGGATCTGCTACTGTGTGTGTGTGTGTGTGTGTGTGTGTGTGTGTGTGTGTGTGTGTGTTAATTATCTCAAGAGCTATTTCAATTACTTACTTTCTTTTGACAGTGAAGACTTTACCTCTAGCAAAAAGTCTTAATTGACAAGTTATTTTGATGCTCTCAACTAAAAGATCTATTGGAGTACACTATGCATTAATTGGATGTTCAGGGAGAGAGAAACTAAGTGGTTCATTTTATTTAATCACTGTGTTAATTCTAAGTGTCCTAGGATTCTCTAAGTTATTCCTTTTTAAAAATGTTCCCTGTGTCTGTCCCAAAATACCAGTCTTTCTCTTCAGTTAAATACACTGCTGGTCAATGTCAAGAAATAGCTCTGAAAAACTAGAAACTTGTGTGAATTTAAATTGCTTATTAAACACAAAGTAAATCAAAATTCACCTAAGATGTCTTTTTACCTCTGTCTTTTTCCCCTTTATCTCCTTCTGCATTTCTTATATCTACTATTCCTCTGTACTTTTAAATACCATTTTATTTAACAACAGCAAAACAACCATTCTAATGACTTTCTTTATTTAAAAAAAGGCTATCAGCATTGTAATTTTCTGCTGAGATGTCTGTCAAGACACATCCAGAGATTTTCCACTTGATTAATAATAACAAACCAATTTTAAAATTATATTATTTCAGTTGCTACGATGTTTTGCTCCTAGATTTTTCCCTTTGGTAAATAAGAAATCAACTACAGTCTCATCTTTGGATTTGAAAATGCGATGAGCATCTACCTGACTATTTTTTTTACATTTCCATCTGACAGTAGAAGTTGATGATGACAGTAAACAAATATTGAATTTCTTTTCAAGTTGTCTCCTTCCCAGAGGACTCTTTTTAATGAAATTTAGCAATCTGGGAAGTTTGTCCTTTGTAGTTTTCCCCTTTAGGAAGAGAATGCCAGCGAAATTCAGCAAGGAATTAGTCATTAAAAAAAAAGTCATACTACTGCTAATGAAACTAGTGATATCATTTTCGTAACTGAACTACAGGGCTATTAAAATTGCCCAAACCAACCTGAGTATTCTCAGATGCAAGAAAAATATACATTCCATCTATTTTTAAAAACTGACATATAATCATATATGGCAAGGATGATTTCCTTGGTCCATGAAAAAAATCATTTATATGCCGTTGGTCAAAAGGTGACCTTTCAAAGTTAATTAATCAAGGATCATGCTTAACACAGTAATTTTCTTAGTAGTTAAATATTATTATATATTTGGCAGTACTATTACAAAGATAATTTGGCAACCTCTTAGCTGAAAACGGCTCCTCTCATAAAAATGAGTACCCAGAGAAATTTTTATGCGTACTCTAATTCTATTTTATATGCAAAGAATTACTCTAGAGAAATATATCACTAACTCTTTAGTGTTTAGGTAGGCAATGATGCAGATAAAAAAATATCTAGCAATGTTGGGCATAGTTTGGGGAAGAAAGATAAAACAAGAGTGGAAACCCACTTTGTTAAAACCACCGTTTGCCTACCTAATATCCATTCTCTCCTTCATTCTTATTCATGATTGTAGATACCGATAATTTGGTAACTAAAATCAGCATTTTTCAGGGGTGCCTGGGTGGCTCAGTCAGGTAAGCATCCACTCTTGATATCGGCTCAGGTCATGATCTAGTGGTTGAGGGACTGAGCCCCATGTGTGGCTCTGTGCAGAACATGGAGCCTGCTTGGGATTCTCTCTCTCCCTCTCTCTCTCTGCCTCTCCCCTGATGTTTCTGTCTCTTTGTCTCTCTCTCTCCCTCCCTCTCTCCCTATCTCTTTCAAAATAAATAAACTTAAAAAAATTAAAAAAAACAAAATCAACATTTCTCAGCCTCCCTGGCAGCAATGATAGTTTTGTGACACATTTCTGGTCAATGACAGATAAGCCATATTCTGCTAGGGGTGTCTAGCAATGCTTTATATTACTTAGAGAAACAATTCTCCTACTCTTTCTTGTTCCTTCTTTCTTTATGCCTCAAATATGGTCTGCATCTGAAGCAGCTATCATGAAACCATAAGTATAAGAGCCACACACCAAGAATGATGGGACATAAGGCTATAGGAAGACTGAGACTACCTCAAACCAAATGTAATCCCTAATTGATAACCATACTTAGTGTCATTACCAAAAAATATATATATAACAAATTCCTTGAATGAAGTCAGCTATTCACATGGGCATTTATCCTGGGTCTTAAGTCATATTGGTGGAACACAATGTCATGTACAAGAAAATCATGAGCTTCTGCAATGATATTTTCCTCTGATTTTTGTGCAGAATGTTATAGAATCCATTAGCCAAGAAATAAATTAGAATCCATTATTGTAAAATTAAAATGCCTCCCAGCGGATGCCCAAGGTGCATTTGCTATACACCCCATTGAAGCATCTTAAGTGGTCATGACTTCCCACCTTTTTCATAACATACTCCTTCAATTAATTATGTTACTCTTTCTCCACATGTGCATGACCACCATCTAGATCTCAGCAGCTCTGAGGGGGTATCCCAGTGGTAACCATACAGGCACTTCTCCGAAGTCCTGGGAATATGGATCATGAGTGATGACAGCTAAAGCGGAAGTAGTTCTATGTTCCAAATAGTCAAATGGATCTGTTATGATCTATTTTTCTCAGTCAGATTGGAATCAACAATTCTTAATGCATGTGCAACAATCTCCTTTTAGCTTATTTAAAACTTCCCTTGTTTATTTTGCCAACGGGGCAAAATTGATGCTCACAAGCTATGTTACAATTCATAAATGAAAAGCTAATCATTTACAGGTAGACACATCTCTTTTGCACCATTAGATCAGCCTTACTCAAATTATAAGACCCATATATATCCACAGTCTGGCAAATTGTCAAATATACATGGTTATACATGGTTAACTTGATGTGAAATAATTAATGCAAGCAAAATAATAAACCCCTTAGGAAATAGTTGAATCATTGTGTCTGTGAAGTCTTTAATTTGATAATTCTGAAGAAAGAAACTACAGTTTAAACAGAGGCTTCAGCCAATTCTGCAGGGAGTCATGTATTGGGGAACCTTTAAAGTTTTCCTAAATTGAGATGGAGGGTTAGGCTTTACTACTACATCTACTAATAATTGAATGTGGTCTGCACTGGAAAGGGAAACTACTCTTGTATCTCTCAGTTCCCATCAACTCAGATAATTCTGAGAGAAGGAAGCAGCTATGATCTATCACTACCTAACACTCCCAGTAGTTGGGGGAAGGGGTGTCTTGAGCTGAAGGAGGACCTGGACAGTGTACCTCCAAAATCCTTCTCATCAGCTGAAGTCTTCTGGGAAACATTGATATGAAATATAAATCTCCTCATACTCTGTTCCCACACTCTATACCCCTCACCCAAAAATCCTCATTGTCAATTTTGTAATCTTGTTTTTTTCCACGTCCTTGACCATTTGAGCAACCTATAAGTTTCTCTCCTTGAATCACTATAGATTTGTACCTCAAAATGTCTTCCTACTTGGAGTAAATGACTGAGGGCACAACCCTAAGTTGAAGGATTCTTTCACTACTTTCAGGACCAACCATGCTAACAGATTATGCAGAAACTATGAAAGCTAGACCTTACTTTTCCACAGCTATAGGCAGAGGGGGAAGCTATAGATTAGTGGGAAATAGTACAGTGCGAGTCTGAATCACCCATTTTTACTCCTTTTTACTCCTCTGCCTACTGGATTTGTTCAGATCCAGTCCCATTACATCATTTCTATTTTACACTGGAATACTGCTACGCCTGTTGAGCTATATGAGTCTGTCAACAGGTAATCTCCAGTTCAATACAGACATAATCACTGGACTCTCTATCAGTACAGGAGCTGCTTTTCAATTAGTTGGAGGAAATACAAAGGAGAGAGAAAGGTTGGGAGTTACTCCAGACTTGGCAGGAGATGATGGTAAGGATGACTCGTACCAAACAATAAGAAGAGTCAAAGGAGTTTGGTCAAACGAGGCGATGTTGGATGGCAAGCATGGAGATGAGGTTACTTTGAACACACTCTTCATGATCTTTGACAAAAGACCATTTCTCTCTAAGAAGTCCATACTTTCAAAAAGCTACACAGGAAACAAAATAAGAGGAGGGAGGGGCAACTACAGAGACAGACACAACAACCACTCACCAGTGGTTATCCACAGCACACTAACAACATTTACTGAGACTAACGTGCCGGCCCACTTTTGGGTGCCCTATGCATTCAATCTCATCAAACGTACATCACAAACCAGTTTTAGTTAGTTGCCTAGCAATCGCAAAGAAACGACTGACATAAACTGGAAACACAGACCAACTCTGAGGTTCACACCACCCCTACCATGTCATGTTCCCATTCAGGTTTGCTGACTTAACAAATACTTCAACTGGGGCTGAAATGCATTTCAATCATAAAAGACATTCTGTAAGATTCTTGTTGTCATGCAGTTATCTCAGCAAACCTGGAATGTCTTAAGTTTAGGAGAGGCCTGGAGAGCTCATTAAAGTAGATATATGCTGAGTTGGAGAAAATTAAATTTTATCCTTGATTTCTCTAGCTAAGGAAAATTTCAAGGCTCATTGACATGGAAAGCACTGGGGTACATGCCAGAAAAAACAATATTCACTAAGATTAGTAACTTGCCCAGCTGTTCTTCTTTATATTCATGGCCTTCAGATATGTCAACATATGTCAACTATACTGTTCAGATTAGCTTTGGGAAAAGAGACAAAAATCTCCCAGTCTGAGAAAACATTTGTGTATTGAAAATATTTCCATTCTGATTAATCTACAAAAACTGTTCTCCTCTTCAATGTTATGACTTCAATCAGTTCATAAGAAAAACTGTCATTTGAAACTTATTAAATTATGTTTCAGTGAAACAAAAAGGATTGGAATTCTTCTTTAAAAGTGTATCAGTTTCAGGGGCGCCTGGGCAGCTCAGTTGGTTAAGTGTCCGACCTCGGCCTGGGTCATGTTCTCACCATTCCCGAGTTTGAGCCTTGTATTGGGCTCTGTGCTGACAGCTCAGAGCCTGGAGCATGTTTCAGAGTCTGTGTCTCCTCTTTCTCTGCTCCCCTCCCACTCACGCTCTCTCTGTCCCTCAAAAATAAATAAATATTTTTTTAAAAAATGGATCAGTTTCACAGAGTTTTGTTGTAAGGGTAATTAATTCCTGTTTGTAGCTAATATGTTGTATCTGTACGGAGCACACAGTGTTTTTGAAATATTTTCTTCATTTTTGTACATGAAACTTATTAAAATCACAAGAAATTCCTTTAAATACATTCTATGTTTCTTCTATTATATTGACTGCCTGTGATGCATGGCTGGCTGGTCCTCAGGAGCATGAAAATAGTCAACATATCTTAAAGTATCAGAAAGTGAAATTCTACCATCTCAGTCCTTAATAAGGAATCTTCTTATGTGTGGCTCTAAAAGCCTATTCAGAGGCCAGGCCCAGTTTCTGTATATGTGGCTTTGAGTAGACAGTCAATTTGAATGATTTGGAGGACAAGAATATTGGGGCCAAAGATCTTTACACTGGAGATCATTTATATTAGCAAATTCAAGCTTGTAGACTCCACCTCAAACCTGTGTTTTATTTGGCTGTCACCATGTTTTGATTTGAATTTCAATGTCTTCATGCTAGCCAAGTGCTCTCCACTTTAATACAAAAACTACCACTCGGTATTATCTTATATCCTGACACAAATGATAATGTTACTTCCTATACTCTAATTGACATTGTGCAGAAGACACTGCAGGTGTCAAGAACTCTCCATCAAAACTTTACAGATCAATGATATCTAGTTTTGACAAACATGCAGAAAAACAGCTACCTTTGTACATTTTAGCTAAGAGAAAGCTTTTTTTTTTTTTTGGAAAAGAATGCAGTTTGGTTATAATAGCTCTGAAAATTTAAAGATGTACCTTTGACTTTATAATTTTAAATCTAAGGAATTGTTTTCTAAAGAAATACTTACATAGATGTAACTTTATGTACAAAAATGTGCTTGGCTGCATGGCTCAGAGTAGCAAAATCTTGGAAACAATTTAGATGTGCATTTATAGGAGAACAGATATAGAAATTATGATATAATCATTATATATTTATATGTCATATATATCAGATATATATGAATATCATGCATATATATAATAAATGGTATGTGTACTATGCGTGCTGGAAAGGAAAGCTCTCAAGGCATACTGTTAGGTTAAAAAAAGCAAGTTGCAGTTGAATGTGTATAGTATGAGCCCATTTTATAAAAAATCAAAGTAAAAAACATGTATGCAAATGTATAAAAGTTATGTATGATTCATACAAATTTAATAATACCAAGGGGAAGGTGAGAGAGTGATTTAAGAAAATTTTAATGTATGTAATTCTAAGTGTATGAATCATTTGATAATTAGAAATATTTCATAGACCACTTGTAATATCATAATAATAAAGCCTATGCAGGTACATGGGTCCTCTGTTCACATAAAGAAAATCTTTGAAGGAATAGAATGTTATCCATTAACAACCAATATCTTAACATCTTCTCAGTTCATACTATTTGTCCCTCTGCCTGAAATCATATTCCTTCATAGTCCTTTTTTTTAAAAAAATTTCTCCTTAGTTCTTATCATAGTTTATAATTGTATGTTTGTTTGGGAATGATGTATTTTACATTCATCTCCTCATCTAACCTGTGGGTCAGGAACCATATCTATGTTGCTTACCATTATATATATGTAACACTAGGAACAATGTCAGATGTGATAGATACTAAAAAAAATATTTGTCAAATAAATAAATAATGAGTGAATTTATTATTTAACTGCCATTATCTGAACCCTTAGATTCTTTTGTTTAAAAAGTCTGATTTCAGGGGTGCCTGGGTGGTTTAGTCAGTTAAGCATCTGACTCTTGACTTTGGCTCAGATCATAATCTCATGGTTTGTGGGTTTGAACCTTGTGTGGGGCTCCATGATGACAGTGCAGAGCCTTCTTGGGATTCTTTTTTCCTCTCTCTCTACCCCTCCCCCACTCATGTGCATGCACTCTCTCTCTCTCTCACTCTCTCACTCTCTCAGGAATAAATAATAAATTAAAAAATAAAAATTAATAAAAGTCTGATTTTTTAAAAAAGCCATATGAAATGGATAAGAGGAAAATCAGATTTGAAAAAAAGAATAGGAAGATAGCCTAACAATTTTAACTTGTTTGCAATTTCACAGGCCTTGATAAACTAACCCTTACAGATATTTAGAATTATCTCTGTGTACAGGGACTTGGCCTTAATTCAATCATTCTATTTATTCATTAATACTCATCTGTTGGGCTTTCATCCCTTTCAGAGAAAATCGTTCAGGCAGATGTGGATCCAATGCAGTGTTTCCTCTTAAGATCATTATCAGCTACCTAAGAAAAAAATAAAGGCTTCTCTTTTCCTCAGCTTTTAAAACCATGTGTTACAGCTCTTATGAGCCTCGTTCACTTTCTCATCTTGTTGGGTTTTTCCACTAATAGCTCTACTCAATCCACAAGGTGTTTTACTCAGCACATTTCTGCTTTTATTTTCCCAATTTCATCCTTTATACTGCTGTTTATTTCAAGATTTTATTTATCTATTTTCAAATTGACTTTTTATTGCTGTTTTCCTAGCCTTGGTTGTATCTGAGGTTTTAACATGGTTGTGTCATTAGGTAATAGTTAAATTCTTTGCAATTTTTCTGTTTAATCACAAAAAATCCAGTGTCATTTTATAATAACTACATCTCATGCTGCTCAGGGCTGGTCAATGCATGAATTTCAAGCAAGATCACTTGTTTCTTTGGTGGTAGAACCCCTCCTCTTATTCATGCCCACCTCCCAAGGGGAACTCACCCCTACATCTGGAATATTGGATAATTCTCCTTATTAAATAGGATGTATCCCGAGATACATCCTTGTTTTTACAAAATTATTTTTTGCCCAATGCTCTGTGTTATGCTGTTCCCTTTAATTTGTTAAAAAACATGTTAGTTAAATGGCAAATATTCATTTTCTATTACTTTGTAAATTATTTGCCAATAGTAATCTTTTCTTTCACAGGTTGCCAAACTGATAATGATGGTATCTAATTATTGCAAAGCTCTTCATAATTTGCAAAATACTTTCACATCTGCATTGTGTCCTAACTTTTCACCTCTGATTCTAGTTTGATATTCAATCACATAAAATAATCGTATGATGAGGGACTCTTATATTTAAGCATTAAACCAACTCTTTAGAGGATAGCAAGAATGAGATATTGTCTCCTCACTTCCACACCCTGAGAAACGTGATGACTGATGCATTTGAAACAAAGAGAAATTGTTACTGAAATATAGGATACCACAACATAGTTCAATGAAGCAAAGTTGATATTGATATTCAATGCCAATGATAATCAAGGATAGATTTATATTTGGCTGGGATTAATGATAAAGGCTAGAGAAATATGAATCGACTGCCTTGCTTTTTGACTGTAGCCCCAAATATCTTCTTGAATTATGTTTGTGATTGCTGTCCTTAATTTTTGTCCAATATTCTCCTTCCACTTGAACATACTCTCTAGCTAAGACCATGATATGAGTTCTTAATAATAACTTTAATATCTCAATCCCAACTTTCTCATTTGGCTCTTAATGTGTGTGATGATATAGTACAAGATTGCAATGGTGGTAATATTTTTCCAAGCAATAATCTTTTTCTACCAACACTTTTTTTGAGCCATTCCAAAGTGTCCAGAATTGTGCTGGACTCTAGAGTTACAGAATTGACATTCTTTTTAAAAGTTTTTTAATGTTTTATTTATTTCTGAGAGAAAAAGAGAGAGATAGCATGAGCAGGGGAGCATCAGAGAAAGAGAGAGAGACAGAATCCAAAGACAGTCTCCAGGCTCTGAGCTGTCAGCACAGAGCCCGACGCGGGGCTCAAACCCACTAACTGTGAGATCATGACCTGAGCTGAAGTTGGACACTCAACTGACTGAGCCACTCAGGTGCCCTAAGAATTGACATTCTTTTTTTTTTTTTTTTTTTTTACAAATAGTTTATTGTCAAATTAGTTTCCACATAACACTCAGTGCTCATCCCCAAAGTGCCCTCCTCCATGCCCATCCCCCCCTCCCCCCCACATCCATCAGTCCTCAGTTTTTGTCAGCATTCAAGAGTCTCTCATGGTTTGCCTCTCTCCCTTTCCCCCACCATTTCCGCCCTTCTTCTCCCCCTTGTTCCTCCGTCAAGTTCCTCCTAATCCTTCTATACGTGCAAACATATGATATTTGTCCTTCTCTGCCTGACTTATTTCGCTCAGCACATGTACCCCAATGTTCATAGCAGCACTCTCCACAATAGCTAAAACATGGAAAGAGCCTAAGTGTCCATCAACAGATGAATGGATCAAGAAGATGTGGTTTATCTATACCATGGAATACTACATGGCAATGAGAAACAATGAAATCTGGCCATGTGTAGCAACATGGATGGACCTTGAGGGTGTCATGCTGAGCGAAGAATTGACATTCTTAAAGAATTTACAGTCAATCAGAAGAGTTTGCAATCCAGGCATAGTTAATTAGAAATTATTTTCATCAACTAAGAAATACATTGGAATTTTAAAATATATCAGAATTTTCCTGTTCAACTTTCTAACAATCTTCACTATGTAAAGGAAACAAATAATATTCTTTGTATGAGACCATAATCTACCAAGATAGTGGATTAGCCAGTTTACTAGGTGTGTGGTAAATAAAAACCCAAATAAAAGTATCTGGGGTGTCTGGATGGCTCAGTAGGTTGAGCATCTGACTCTTGATTTCAGCTCAGGTCATGATATCAGGGTCATGGGATCGAGCCCTGTGTTGGGCTCTATGCATGGAGCCTGCATGGGGTTCTCTCTCTCTCTGCCCCACTCCCCAATTCATACTCTCTCTCTAAAATAAAATAATTTTTTTAAAAAGTATCTAATCATGATGATGATTGAAAAAGAATTTCAAGCTAAAGAAAGGCAAAAGTTTATCTGACAAAAAAGTAAAAATATACCATAGATCAATACTGAAAACACACTAAAGGAAAATTAATCAGTGCTAGTCACAACACTATCAGAAGATTAATGTAATTGCTTCTCCAATGGAGCAACAGAAATTCTCATTCTTTGCTGTTGGGAATGTAATATAAACTGTAATAAACCAATATTCATATTTCAATCTCTAGCACAGCCATAAAATAGGAAAAAAACAAGGAATTATAGTTAAAAAGCCAACATAGAAAAAATAGGGAATAAAAAGTTAATAATAATAACCCCCAGAATAAGGGAGTGAAAAAGAGAAAACAAATAGTAAAATGCGAAACTTAATAACTAATCACATAAGTAATTTAAAAGATATGTACTTTAGGGGCACCTAGTTGGTTCAATCAGTAGAGCATGTGACTTCATCTTGGGGTTATGAGTTTGAGCGTCATGTTGGGTTTGAGTATTTCTTAAGAATTTTTTTGAAAAGATATGTATTTAAATAATTTTGGGAGGAGTTAAGATGGTGGAGAAGTAGGAGGACCTGGATTTTCTTGTCCCTCAAACACAGCTGTATTGAGGTCAGATGACTTGGAACACCCAGGAAATAGATCTGCAGCACAAGAGAAGGATCTCCACAGTTGTCGGGAGGCAGGGGGAGGAGAAGTACTGAGTGTCTCACTTCTTTTTTTTTGCAAACAGCCTTTGGAGCTGAAACTCCGAGGTTTGGGAAGTGTGCAACGTTTTCCGGAGTGGAACCTTGTGCATGCTCCAGGGGAGGAGAGAGTTGATCCCGCGTGCACAGCAGGGTGTAGCGATCTCCAGGGCACACTGGGAGAAAGCGGTCCCTTTCCTGGAGTATTTTGGAAAGAGGGCTTTTTACCTCCCCAAGAACAAAAGACCCTGCAGGTGCCAGCCAAAGCCTTTCATCAGCAGGGTGGAGAGGCTCTACTGTGCAGGAGGGGAGCAGATCCACACGGTGCCAGGTCCTTTAAGACATCAGGTTTTGAATCCCAGCTGAGCACCAAGAAGAAGGCACAGGAGAATTGTGACTCAGGGCAAACTGACCTCCCTCGCTATTCTGTGAGGGCTGCCTGAACAGCATGGGTTGAGATCCCTGGTCCAGGGAAGAGAGATTGGGGTGACGCCGTTTTCTCCCCAACATCAAGACACTGGGACTTCAGAGAACAGCACAGTGCCCCCCAGTGGAGGCAGGAGATGTTTACACCAAACCCTGTCCCTCCAGCGGCAACTGCTTATTTACTGGAGTGAAACTGAGTCTAACACAGGCAGCCAGTCCCTCCCGAGACCAGCACAGCTACTACCCCCTAGGCACCAACAGACAACTCTTTTGTTTTGTTTTGCTTTTGAATTTTTTTCTGCCCTCATTTTTTTTCTATTGGAATCAGACTCACAATTTATGATTGTTTTTTGTCACGTCTTATTATATATATATATATATATATTTATCTTTTGATCAGCCTTTTTATATTCTATTCTTTTTCCTTTTTTTCTCTGTTCTTCTTCCTTTTTTCTTCTTTCTTTTCTTTTCCCTTTTCCTTGGCATCAGCCTTATAGTTTTTTGATCTTCTGTTTGGTTTTCTTTCCCCCCCACCCCGTCTTTTTTTTCTCTTTTTATGGGATTCGTCCCCTATGCCTCACTTTTTCTCCCCAGGTTTACTTCAACAAACAAATCAAAGCACTATTAATTAAAGGTCCAAACACTCTACCACTGGAAGAAAGGAGGAAGTCTACAGAGGACCGACCAGGGGGATAGAGCAGAGTGCACGCAGCATAGACCAGAAACTCTTCCTAGAGTTCCAGGCCCTGGACAGTGTAGGACCCCTTTGTAATATTGTGGGACTCTCAGGTGTAGGACACATAACACACTTTTAAAATATGCAAAAGACACAAACTTAGCCAAAATGAAAAGATAGAGAAATTCTTCCTAAAAGAAAGGTTAAGAAGAAATCACAGCCAGAGTCTTGCTCAAAATCGATACACATAAACAAACAATCTATCTGAACAAGAATTTAGAACAACAGTCATAAGACTAATAGCTGGACTTAGAAAAAGCATAGAAGACACTAGAGAAATCCTTGCTGCAGAGCTCAAAGACCTAAGAATTAGTCAGGATGAATTTTAAAAAGTTATAGCTGAGATGCAAAATAAACTAGATCTATAACAGGGGAGACTAAAGAAGCAGAGGAGAGAATAGGAGAAACAGAAGATAAAATTATGGAAAATAATGAAGCTGGAAAAGAGAGGGAAATAAATTACTAGATCATGAAAGGAGAATTAGACAACTAAGTGATTTCAGAAACAAAACAATATCCGTGTCATAGGATTCCCAGAAGCAAGCAAGAAAAGGAGGCAGAAGGTTATTTGAACAAATTACAATTGAGAACTTCTTAATCTGTGGAAGGAAACAGGCATCCAAGTCCAAGAAGCACATAGAACTCCCTTCAATATCAAGAAAAACAGGTAAACACCATGAAATATCATAGTGAACTTGAAATGTGCAATGATAAAGAGAGAATTCTGAAAGCAGCTAGAGGCAAAAGTCCTAAACCTACAAGGATAGACATATAACAGTTAGTAGCAGATCTGTCCACTGAAACTTGGCAGACCAGAAGGGAGTGGCAAGACATATTCTATGTACTGAATAGGAAAAATATGCAGCCAAGAATCCTTTATCCAGTGATGCTGTCATTCAGAATAGAAGGAGAGATTAAGATTCTCCCACACAAACAAAAACTAAAGGAGTTCATGACTACACCAGCCCTGCAAGAAATTCTAAGGGGGGCTCTATAAGTGGAAAACAGCAAACGCTGCAAAGGGCCAGAGAACATCACCAGAAACATGAAATCTGCAAACACAATAGCACTAAATTCATACTTAGCAATAATCACTCTGAATGTAAATGGACTAAATGCCCCAGTCAAAAGACATAGGTTATCAGAATGGTAAGAAAACAAGACCCATCTATACGCTGCTTATAAAAGACTCATTTTATACCTAAGGAACCTACAGATTGAAAGAAAGGGGATGGAGAACCATCTATCATGCTAATGGACACCAAAAGAAAGCCAGCATAGCCAAACTAGATTTCAAAACAAAGACTGTAACAGGAGATGAAAAAGGGTATTTTTTTTATATAATTAAGGGATCTATCCATCAAGAGTTAACAACTGCAAATACTTATGACTCCAACTTGAAGAACCCAAATATATAAATCAATTAATTACCAACACAGAAAAAGTCATTGATAATAATACCATTATTGTAGGAAACTTTAATATTCCACATACAGCAATGGATAGGTCATCTAAGCACAAAATAAACAAGGAAACAAAGGCTCTAAATGTCACATTGGACCAGATGGACTTAGCAGATATATTCAGAACATTTCAAACATATTAAAACTCTAGAGGAGAAAACAGGAAACAACCTCTTTGACCTCAGCCGCAGCCACTTCTTACTTGACATGTCTCCAGAAGCAAGGGAGCAAAAGCCAAAACTTACTATTGGGACCTCATCAAGA
This sequence comes from Hyaena hyaena, assembly GCF_003009895.1. Classification (NCBI taxonomy): domain Eukaryota; kingdom Metazoa; phylum Chordata; class Mammalia; order Carnivora; family Hyaenidae; genus Hyaena; species Hyaena hyaena. The sequence goes on from NW_024081846.1 coordinate 84,320, forward strand.
TAAAAAGCTTATGCACAATGAAAGAAACAATAAACAAAACTAAATGTAACCAATGGAATGGGAGAAGGTATTTACAAATGACATATTGGATAAAGGGCTAGTATCCAAAATCTATAAAGAACTTACCAAACTCAACACCCACAAAACAAATAATCCAGTGAAGAAATGGGCAAAAGATATGAATAGACACTTTTCCAAAGAAGACTTCCAGATGGCTAACAGACACATGAAAAAATGCTTGACATCACTCATCATCAGGGAAATACATTTCAAAATGTATTTCCATTCAAAATTCAATGAGATACCACCTCACACCTGTCAGAATGGCTAAAATTAACAATTCAGGAAACAACAGACGCTGATGAGGATTTGAAGAAAGGAGAACTCTTTTGCACCGTTGGTAGAAGTGTAAACTGGTGAAGCCACTCTGGAAACAGTATAGAGGCTCCTCAAAAAATTAAAAATAGAACTACCCTACAGCCCAGCAGGTGCACTCTTAGATATTTATCCAAATGATACAAATATTCTAATTTGAAGGGGCACATGCAGCCCAACATTTATAGCAGCACTATCAACAATAGCCAAATTATGGAAAGAGTTTAAATGTCCATTGGCTGATGAAAAAACAAAGAAGATGTCATGTGTGTACACACACACACACAAAAACACACACACACACAATGGAATGCTACTCAGTGATGAAAAAGAAAAAGAATAAGATCTTGCCATTTGCAAAAAGATGGGTGGAACTAGAGAGTATTATGCTAAGCTAAATAAATCAGTCAGAGAAAGACAGATATCATATGAATTCATTCTTATGTGGAATTTGAGAAACAACAGATAACATCGGGGAAGGGAAGGAAAAAACAAGATAAAAACAGAGAAGGAGGCAAACTATAAGAGACTCAAATACAGAGAACAAACTGAGGGTTGTTGTAAAGGAGGTGGGTGAGAGGATGGGCTAAATGGCTGATGGGCATTTAGGAGGGCACTTTTTGGGAAGAGCACTGGGTGTCATATAAGAGATGGATCACTGGGTCCTACTCCTGAAGCTAAGATCACATTGTATGTTAACTAACTGAATTTCAATTTAAAAAAAGAAAGATATACACTTTAAGTGTAAAGAGAGAGATAAAATATTTAAAAAATAGAGAAAAAGTTATAGAATATAAATATCAAACATAAAAATAATATAGTGGCTATCATATCAGACTATGTAGATTTCAAGATAAAGAATATTATCAAATATAAAGAGAAATATTTCATAATAGTAAAAGGTCAATCATTAGCAATACATAAGAATCCTAACTCAAGTATGCACCTAGTAACACAGGTTTAAAAACATAAAGTACACTTGTTGGGATGAGCACTGGGTATTATATGGAAACCAACTTGACAATAAACTATATTAAAAAATAAACATTTAAAAATAAATTAAAAAATAAATTAATAAAAATAAAAACATAAAGTAATAATTATAAAAACTAAAGAGAAAACAAATAATACACAATTGTAGTTAGCATTTAAATACTTCAGCTTTAGTAATTTATAGAACAAGCAAATACAAAATATAGAATATTAAAAGGTAAATTGACCAATGTATCCTAGTGGACATTTATAGAACTCTCTATCAAATAACTGTATAGTATACAATCTTCTCAAAAGCTGATGATACATTCACCAGAATGAGTATAAATTAGGCTTTCTTGGGAAAAAAAATCAGTGAATTCCAGGGACCCCTAGGTGGCTCAGTTGGTTGAGCATCCAACTTCAGTTCAGGTCATGATCTCATGGTTTGTGAGCTCAAGCCCCACATTGGGTTCACTGCTGTCAGTACAGAGCCTGCTTCAGATCCTCTGTCCCTCTCTCTCTGCCCCTCCACCATTTGCACTCTCTCAAAAATAAATAGAACACACAAAAAAAGAAAAAACTCAGTGAATTTCAAAGAAATGAATTCACTACATAATATTTTCTAACCTAAATATAAATTTGATATTAAAAATAAAAATAGTAAGCAATAAAATTCTAAATCACTGCAAATGGTTCAAAATTATCTCAATGGAAATTTTTTAAATAATTCAAAATAAATTATAACAAAAACACAACATATAAAGCTTTGTGAGATGAAGCTAAAGCAGTGCTTATCAGAAAACTAATATTAGAAAGTAGATATAATTTTAAACCAGCCATATTGCCTTTCATTTTATGAGTAGGAAAAAAAAGAGCAAGACAAGCATAAACTAAGTTGAAGAGTGAAAATATTTTTCAAAAAACTCACGGAAAGGAAGAAAACAGACAAATAATAGAGAAAAAAATAATGGAATTTATTTTGGTTTTTGAAAAAATAAAATTGGTAGCTCCTCTGGTTTAATATGCAGGAAAAAAGAAAGAATTCACAATCTATCAATGTTACAAATTAAAAAGGAAACACTACTACATTTAGACCAGAGCAGTTAAAAAAATAACACAGAATTAGTATTAAAATCAATATTCCATATTTAACAAAAACCTGTAATGCCTATTCATTGAAAGACCTAAATTAACTAAATTTATATAGGAAGAAATAGAAAAGTTCTCACGGTCTTATATCAGTTAAAGAAATTGAATATGTAAATAAATGCCTTCCCACAGAAATACTTCTACTCCAGATACTTCACCAGTGAATTTTATCAAACAGGTAGGGGGAAAAAATAATTTCATTCTAAACAAGTGCTTATAGACACAGAGGAGAAAAAAATACGTCCAAACTCATTTTGTAAAGCCAGAATAATCCCGATCCCCAAACCTAAAATGAATATTACAAGAAAAGAAAATGAACAGCAATATCCCTCATAACAAAATAGTAACCATAAATGCTAGTAATATTTAAATCATGATCCAATAGGATTAATCCCAAAAATGTATTGTTTTAACATTTGAAAATCAACCATGTAACTCACTGTATTAATAGAATAAAAAGTAAAAATACTAGTTTTGCCTCAATGGATGTGATAAAAAGCTTCTGATTATTCAAAATTCATTCAGGATTAAAATTTTTTTTAATGTTTAATTTATTTCTGAGAGAGAGAGAGAGGCAGCATGAACAGGGGAGGGTCAGAGAGAGAGGGAGACACAGAATCTGAACAGGCTCCAGGCTCTGAGCTAGCTGTCAGCACAGAGCCCGACACGGGGCTCGAACCCACAAACCATGAGTTCATGACCTGAGCTGAAGTCAGACACTTAAACGACTGAGCCACCCAGGTGCCCCTCATTCAGCATTTTAAAAAATTTGCTCTATACAGAGGTACTTTTATGAAGAATAAGAAGATTATTTACTTATTTTTTTGGAAATAGATCATATAAATAATAATCATTATTACCAAAGTCCAGAGACCATTTGCTATTATGTATATGTATCATCAAACATGGTATTATGGACTGAATTGTGTGTGCTACAAAAATTCGTATGTTGAAGTCCTAATCCCTAGTACCTCAGAATGTGACTGTAATTGGATAGGGTCTTTAAAGAGGTAATTAAGTTGAAATGAGATTATTGGTGTGAACTGTAACCCAATATGATTTATAAAAAATATATAAAGAAATTATATGCAGAGGGAAGACCATGCTGAACAACCAGGAAGAAGACAGCCAACTATAAGGCCAGGTGAGAGGCCTCAGAAGAAACCAATCTTGATGGCACCTTAATCTTAGACTTCTTCACTGAGATCTCTCAGCCTGCCCTGCTGTGTGGAGAGCGGTGTGAGGTGGAGGTGGGGGCCAAGGGGCTGTTCCTGCCATTTGGAAATACTTGCCTCGTGTAGATCCAGCCTTAATGTTTTTCTGACATCCTAGTGATAGCAGACCCTGCACAAAGTGGATATCAGAGTTAATACTGTGAGGAGACAAAATAATGGGAATAGTTTTACCAAAGATAATGAAATACCGCATAATGTCTGCATTTTACCATTGATTTGAGTGCATCCTTAGAAAACTGAATGTAACAAAAACCCAGGACATTTTTGGAAACTGTATGCTCTCTAGCAACTGTGTGTGAATTTTTATACAAGCACTGTTTTATGAGTTATATAAAATGTTATAAAAATCGAAAAAAAAAAAAATCTTAGACTTCTTGTCTCCAGAGCTGCAGGAAAGTTGACTTCTACTGTTTAAGCCACCCAGTCTGTGGTACTTTGTTACAGCAGCCCCAGCAAACTAACACACATGGCGAAACATTTCATTTGGACTAATGAATGAAATATGGTGCTTTGAGACTCTCTGATTTGGGGGAAGGAGCTTAAGCCAAAGAGGGAGGGGAACACTCCAGGACCATGGTTTGCTTTTCGGATGTAGAGTTTATCTCAACATACAACATTTATTGAATTGGAAAAAGATTATGAAGTTTATTTTTTAAGAGTCAACATCCTTAGTCTTTTATTTTTTACTTACATCCTTATTTTGACAGATAGTAACATGCCTTTGTAAGTAAAGTCTGTGGATTTGCGGGGAGCTGCGTTGAGGGAGGGTAAAGCCCTTACATATTTGATCTTGTCTAATTGTTATCCTCACTTATGATAAAAAATAGTCCAAATGTGTTCTACAATTATTAGGAAGGGGGGGAAAAAGCATTGTACAGAATCCCAGATGTTTCTCTGACAGTTGGGAATATCTAATGTGGCTCTGACTTCTGTAAGGGAATCAAAGAGGATTCTGTGACTTTCCTTGTTTGCTATTTCTGGTCTTCAAAGGCCTTTTGAATTATGTACTATACAATAGAATATTCTCTTTGACATTGAAAACTTTGGTCTACCAGTCAGTAATTTCAACCAAAATATATTGAACCCCTTCTGTGTAAAGCACAGTCAGAGAGAAACAAAAAGTAATCAAAGGATCAAATCCTGTCTTTCAAAAAGTTCCTAATCTAAACATAGATAGGGCTAGAAAAATCCTTCATCAATAAGATAATGGCAAGTCAAAAAGAATACCAAAAGAGGAGAGAAACAAATAGACAGGAAGATCTTCTTCCAACTCTCACCACTAGAGAGAGAGAATATTGGCCTTTGACTATAAAACTAAATGGTAGCTTAAGAAAGGAAGGACAATTTGAAGCAACAGCTTGTCCATTACTTGAACAGCTCTGTAAATAATTGGAAAAGTAAAGAATTAGAAAGCAAGCTATCCAAATTTAGTGTTTGAAATACTAAGTAGTATTTAGTGTTAATCAAAGCCAGGAAGGAGAATCATCTTCCTTATCCTTAAATCATACTTTCCCCACATCTTTCCTTCCTCCTTTCCTCCCTTCCTCCCTCCCTCCCTCCCTCCCTCACTCCTGTCTTTCCTCCCTTCCCTTCTCTCTCTCTTTCTTCTTCCGGTCCCTCCTTCTCCCTCCCTCCCTTCCTTCCTCCCTTCCTTCCTTCCTTCCTTCCTCCCTTCCCTTCCTCCCCTCCCTCCTTCCTTTTTTTCTCTCTTTCCTTCACTCTCTCTCTTATTGTGTTAAGACCACTTTGCATGAGATCTACTCACTTAACAAATACAGCACTCCTAACTGCAGGCACTATATTGTATTTCAGCTCTCTAGAATTTATTCATCTTGCATAGTTGAAACATTATACCCATTGAACAACAACCTGCATCTTGTCAAGAAACACAGCATCTCAGATCTTGCTCGGGTGTTTCCTACTTTCCTGTTTAGCAGAACTTAAGGTAAACAGCAAGGATGGAAAAGGGAACCCCGATCCTTTGTCCCTGTCGACTCCCTCCACTTTGTGCTGGATCCACAAGAGGAGAATTCCCTTGAAGCATCTAGGAAAGCTGCACTAGGAACATGCAACTCTATCCAAGGCCTTTGGACAGAACGACACACTTTTTCCTCCAGCCTACTCTAAATGGGAAGCAGAAATGGGACTTCACTGAAAGTAGATAACATCAGGTGGGAAGTTGAGGTGTCCAAAATACATGTACCATTTAAATGACATTTCTATCTAAATAATGTCTCAAAAAATATAAAAATAATTTTCTTTTCAAGAATCTAAACTATCCCTTTCTGGGCATGGCTATGTAATTAATTTCTCTATAAAAACCTTTTTTGCATAGAGTATGCAAAAGAAAATTTCATCCCTGTTTCTGTCTGAATTAGTTTAGAATGTAAGTTTAGCAGGATCAGTTATTAAGATTTTTTAAAACTATAGATTAAAGAAGCAACATTTTTTTCTACTGTGCTCTGTTTTAAGTGAGGCAGTACTAAAAACAATGGGGCCTTTAGGAATGAAGGCCTTGTCCTATATTTATTTTTTTAATATTTAATTTTTTAATTTAATTTAATTTTAATATTTAATTTTTTTCTGGCAAGGGTCTAGCAACAAAGCAGATGTTAAAAGTGACGTTTAGAGTGTGGGGAACCAAACTTGATGCTACCACAGCCAAATCCTGGCAAGTAGAGAGAACACTGAATTTCCCCTGGGATGCCTTGAAACCCAAAACACAAATATTGCAATAGGGGATGAAATATCCAAAACGTAGCATTTTGGCTAAAAGTAAAGGGTGTTTAAAAACTGTGCCTCTGGAAAGAAAATCATAGTTCACTACTGAGGGAACAAACAACATCACAAAATGCAATGTTTAATGTGAGCCCTTTATTTATAAAAGTGTAATATATGGATATAGATATGTCTATATAAAGAAAACACACAAAAGAAAAATATCTGAAAATAAATACTACAAAATGTCAATGGTGCATAGACTGGAATATGATTTTCTTTTCTCTCTTTTGAATATTTTAATTTCTAGAATTTATGATATGTAAATATAGACAGAACTTTTAAAATTTTTGAAGTTTTGTTTAGATAATTACAGATAGTCTGATGAACCATCACAATTTCATAAGGGCTTTACTGTGGATAGTTCCAGTAACAAACATACTAATCTGCGCTTGTCTCTCTTCTTCAGTAAACTCTGAGAAACTTGAGGTCAGGGACAGGGTATCTTATACCTGTGGGTATTCAATTTCAAAAAACAAGGAGATATAATTAACATGTAGATACTTAGCAAACTTAATTACTATAATAATTCTGTAATCACTATGATATCCAATTTTACAGACGAGAAATTGAAGCTCAGAGATATTAAGTAGCATAGTGAATGTCCTTCAGTTAAGAAGTGCTAGGGCCAAGATTCAGGTGCCCATCTCTCAGACTCCAAACTCATGCTGGTATTAAAATTTGATGCCTGTTAAATGGAAGACAAGAAGGAAGAGTGGCAAGCCATGAAGACCTAGGAAAAGTTTAAAGTTATAATGGAAAGCAAATGAATAGAACATAAAATTCCTAATAAGGAATCATTTTTAAAAAGAACAGAAAATATGCACATTGTGAGCAAGAACGTCTCCCTTGTTGATGCATTCATGTGGGAACTGAGTTACAGGCACTCGACAGTTGTGGCAGAGTTTGCTATCCTGAAGGGAGATACTTTTAGGTGATATCAGGGCCTTTGCAAGTTGGTTCTCCTGTAATATTTTATTAGGGCCAGCCTCCCTTTTTTTTAAATGAAGGCCCCAGGTGATTTTTAGGGACAGAAACTTGTTTCTTTCCTTTGACATCCTCTTTCGTTTGGCAGCAATGCATCCCAGTGGTACACAAATGAAACGTTATCAGAGGAGATTCAGCAACAGCGAAAGATCTAATGAATCACAAGAGAGAGGCTCTTTGTTGCAATGCATTCACAAAAAGAATCATGGATGTCAATGTAGCCCCACACGTTTCATGGAGTTTGCTAAATAATTAAAAGTTTTACCACTAGCAATATTGCTGGGGCCTTATGCTTAACTTTCATCATATCTTTAATTAAAGCAAATATACCCAGAGGTGAATGCTGGGGTATACTAAGAAAGTAAGACAGGCTCAGGTTATCCAAAAGCGTAGATGAAGGAGTTGATTTCCTCTCTGGCACTTATATGTAGAATAATTTTGATGAAACCATTTAACCAAATAACTCAAGAATGTGGATATCAGCTAGAAGGTGCTAACAAATATTGCAATTTAGAGCTACCTATTATCTAAGTGCACAGGCCTTAAGTTTGCCCTGACTTGATGTAAGCCCAAAGGCATGAAGATTGGGATAAAAAATGGGAGGATCCAGGTCATTTCTTCTTTGACTCTTTCTCAAGCTCAAGGCTAAAGAAAACTGTTTAATTCAAAAAATAAAATTTGATTTTTGGGGGACACTTGGGTGACTCAGTTGGTTAAGAGTCCAACACTCAGGCTCTATTCTGGGTGTGGAGTCTGTTTGGGATTCTCTCTCCCTGTCCCTTTGACCCTGCCTGGTGTATGCCCACATATGCATATTCTCTCTCTCTCTCTCTCTCTCTCTCTCTCTTTCTCTCTCTCTAAGTAAGTAAACTTTTAAAAAATTTTATCCTTTTTCCTACATCATAAGTCCTAGGGGCACAAATATTAAAAGTACTATCTATAGTATTTAATAAGTAGAAACATCCTGTTAGAAAGTTTTGGCATTCCAGAGTAAAACAAATGTCTTGTATTCTCATAGCATGAATCTATAGAAAACAGTATATCTTTTCATCTATTTTACTTTTTACCTACTCTCTTATTTCTTATCGAGATCCTCAAAGCCTTTAATCCTTACAAGTAGCACAAAACAAATACTTTTGGCAGAATTTAACAGTTATCAAGTTCAAAAAGTTCTGCCAGAATGAAACAAAGAAAGGCAATTTTCTCCTAAGTCTTTTTGGGAGAAAGTATTAAGGGATTAACTAAACTGATACTCCAGGCATGCTGCTGGGCTCAGGGTAAACAAAAACGTTCAAAAAGAACTTACCATCTGTAATGAATACGGAACCATAAGTGGACAATTATACAATTTTTTTGGTAGGTGTACTGAGAAGCCATGCACACACGTGTTAAATGTGCACTAGAGAGTGACCCCTAATCTCGCCACTGGGGTAATGGGAGGGCTTCCTGAATATCTACTTGAGCTGACACCAAGCTGTGTGGGTCAACCAGGCAAATTGGTGGGGTACAGTGAAATAGAATTGGGAAGGGCAAGCCAGGCCGAAGGGGTAAAATGAAGGGGTAAAATGAACATAAGCAGAACAGTGAGAAAATACAGTGGGGAAATAGGAGTAGCTCTAAAATACCAGATTGTAAATTATAGAGCAGAGAGTAAAGAAGTATGGAGCTATAGAGTTAGGCATCCGACAGACAAACCACAGATGAGAGTATTTGCACATGGACTTTATCCTTGGGGAGTTACTGAAGAATTTAAAGCAATTAAGTGGTATTATAAAACCCAAATTTTATTTTATTTTATTTTTAGAAATAGTTTATTGTCCAGTTGGTTTCCATAAAACACCCAGTGCTCATCCCCACAAGTGTCCTCCTCCATGCACTTCTCCCTCCTCCCCCCCACACCCATCAGTCCTCAGTTTGTTCTCATCACTCAAGAGTCTCTCATGGTTTGCCTCTCTCCCTCCCCCCCACTATTTCTCCCCTTCTTTTCCCCCTTGGTCCTCCGTTAAGTTCCTCCTAATCCTCCTATACGTGCAATCATATGGTATTTGTCCTTCTCTGCCTGACTTATTTCGCTCAGCATAACACCCTCACGGTCCATCCATGTTGCTACACATGGCCAGATTTCATTCTTTCTCATTTCTATGTAGTATTCCATGGTATAGATAGACCACATCTTCTTGATCCATTTGTCCATTGATGGACACTTAGGCTCTTTCCATGTTTTAGCTATTGTTGAGAGTGCTGTTATGAACATTGGGGCCCATGTGCTCCTATGCTTCACCACTCCTGTATCCCTTGGGTAAATTCCTAACAGTGCTATTGCTGGGTCATAGGGGAGTTCTATTGTTAACTTTTTGAGGAACTTCCACACTGTTTTCCAGAGGGGCTGCACCAGTTTACATTCCCACCAACAGTGTAGGAGGGTGCCCGTTTCTTCGCATCCTCGCTAGCATCTAGAGTTCTCTGATTTGCTCATTTTAGCTACTCTGACTGGCGTGAGGTGGTATCTCAGTGTGGTTTTGATTTGTATTTCCCTGATGAGGAGGGATGCTGAGCATCGTTTCATGTGTCTGTTGGCCATCTGGATGTCCTCTTTGGAGAAGTATCTGTTCATAACTTCTGCCCATTTCTTCGCTGTAAAACCCAAATTTTAAATGGATTCCTTTGGTGATCACATGGACAATATATGTTTAGACTAAGAGCTGTGGGTTAAGTAGGACACTTTGGGAAATAGAGAAACAAATTTTTTAATGCAAAAAGAAGGGAAAAGTCAGAGAAGTATTGAAGGAAACTAAAGACTATGTTGTTATGACTTTAATAAAGTAAACCATTATTTTGAAAAATCAAAAGAGATTCACAGTAGAAAATGAAACAGGGCAATCCAAGAGAGGCAATTATAGAAGATTGTCCAACAGAAATCTAATCAGGAAATCAGTAATGCCTTCAAGAAGAGCAGTTCCTTTGGGCGGTAAGAGCAGAAGCAGAGTGTCATGGGTTAAGCAGACAAGGGGTAAAAAAGAACTGGTTTCAGAGAATGAATAAGATGTAGAAAAGTTTGTGTAAGAAGGTAAAAGAAAGGATCCCTCAGTAAGGGAGTGCATCAAGCCAAGTTAAACAGGCCAGAAGAGAAGGAAAATTTGAAGATACAGAAAAGAGGCGTCTATAGAGATAATGTCCCAGGGTAGACATGAGAGAGGAGATCTTAAAAGGTAGAAGAGTTGAAGGAGCAAACCCTCAGAAATGAGGCAAAGGATCCACATTTATATCGTCAATAGGGAAATAAGAATTTAAGCCTCAGTTCCTTTCATTTAAAGTTTATTTTTACTTATTTTGAGAGAGAGCGAGCAAGTGGGGGAGGAGCTGAGATAGACAGACAGACAGAATCCCAAGCAGGCTCGGCCCCACAAGTGCAGAACCCAGTGCAGGGCTCGAACTCATGAACTGTGAGATCTTGACCTGAGCCAAATTCAAGAGTCCAACGCTCAACCAACTGCTACCCCCCCCCCCGGTGACTCTGGCCTCAACTTCTTAATTAAGGGGTGACATAAATTAAAGGATTAAACTGATACCCACATCTTTCGTTGGTTTGTATTGTTTACTCTTTATAGAGCAAAATATTAGGCTGGCACAAGAAAATTTTGTTAGTAGTTTTAGAGCATCTGGAAGACAATTCTCTTAACAATAACACAAGCGTTCCTTCATCTGAAGGGGCTGAGTATGCATCTTCTCTAGGGAAACATATTCACCAATTCTATAACAAGTATGTGCTCTTCATCATTGGTTCTTTATGGATGCTCAAAACACCGGTGCAGTCATAGCCCCATAGCCCATATTATGGCCTGACATGCTGTCAGTAAATCTGTGACAAAGAGTAATGTCATGTTTTCCCTCCTCAAGAGTACTTAACCTAGAAAGAAACTTGTTCTTGTTTAATTGGCATTGACTTTCTGGAAATTGACTATAACTCTCAAGTTGTAATATTTTTTAATTCCTTGAGATGAAAAAACACTTCAGCACTCTTTCTAATGTCTTTTGTTAATTGAAGATTTTGCTACTTATTGGTATCTCATTCATTTTGTGTTTAGATACGAATATTTTTCTCATTGTCAGAAGACTTTGATGAGTGATATCCAATTAATAATATGGCTGAAAGGATAGTAGTATTATTAAAACATAAAATTTCTCAAACTAGTAGATCAGTATATCATGTTGCTCTCATCCCTTAGCTTTAAGGAAAAAAAAAAAAGATTACACCCCTACCACCATTCTATCCCTACAGATACCTCACACCTTCACTCAGTTACAAGATAAGAATAGCACCCAATTCACCATAAAGGATGCACAGAATACAAATGGATCTAAATCACATATGATATAATAGGCCATTTTTACTTTCAAACACTCCTTCCACAGATGTCCCAACCCCTCATTGCTCTGTCTGAAGCCCATTGTTATGAATACTGTTACATCCTTCTTAGGATGATATCCAACTAAAACCTCACATTGAATGACAATGGGTTCATCCATGGGAGGTCATTAGGGAGGGTAATTATTAGATTTTGGATTCCTTACTCCTAAGAAGACTAGTAATAAGTAATATCACATAGCTCTTTTCCACTCCAAAATCATAACTTTAGGGAGATATATAGACTCATTTGAGATCCTGTTAGCCAAACATTGTCCTAAACGATTTACATATATTACTACATTCAATCCTCACAGCAGCTCTGTGATATATTTATTATTCACATTTTGCAGAAAAATAAACCTAGGAAGCTTAAAAAATTATCCAAATATCTCTAACTAGTTAGTGACAAAGAATTAACTAAGTAATTAAAGGCAGATTCAAATATAAAACTCAAGTTCCTAACTTGCAGACTGATGACACACAGAGGGCTCAAATATCCACCCCCTTGATAGACTTACAAACTTAAAATCCCCAAAGAGCATTCCTGGCATTAATTGACACTGACATTTTCAATACAGGATGCACTGTCTTTCTTCTCCTGAGACTGAATGCTCCGAAGTGGGAAAATGATCAACCACAGAGCATGTGTGGTAAACCTGAGTGATTATGCCCCCAAATACACTATCCCAGGCTCTATCACTGACAAGCACTGATACCTAGCCTGTTTACAAATACATATTCTTTCCTTTGTTAGGGTTTTCACTTCCAAAATAGTTTCAGTTACCTCAGGGATACTTACATGTATAAACTGGAAGACACTTCTGCCCTAGCAGCTCTGACTGTAGCTTATGGGAACTTCCTTCCAAGATTCCCTTGTGTTTGTTTCCTCATAGAACCAGGGTTGCAGCCACTCTGCTGTTGCCGCACGGATTGCTTGCGTTTCTTCTCAGGACCCGGACACCTCCATAGCAACAATTTCTATTGACTCCTGTCCACCTCTCTGGTTTCTCTGTTCCAGTCTCTCTCAGTCTCTGTCGGGGGTGCCAGAGGGAACTTCACAGCAGAACTAGAGGAGCCCTTAGTAAATCCTTGTCTTCCCTCTTGGGTGGGGGGATGGTGCATACAGCACACATAGGGGGAGAGTGTTCTAGTAGAGTCTCACCAATCCTTACAGCAGCAGGTGCACACAGGGCAGGCATTCTTTTCACTTGTGGTGACTTTTATGGTGCTTTTTTTTTCTCATTTTCCCCATAATTCACCCTTGTGCTATGGCTGAATTGGGGACCAGTGCCATTTCAGAGAGAGACTTATAAATCTTTCAGGTGTAAATAACAAACAAACAAGTAAATGTATGTGGCAACCTTAAAGAAAGAAGAAAGGTGGTTAATTTGCTCCTGTCTCACATCTGACTTCAGGTACTGTCGCTTGTTCTAGAATTCAAAAGACATCTCCAGAATCTGCCACATGTTCTCTTCTTCAGATCTGGCCTCATTCTAGGGTTCTAGCTCATGGCCCCCAATAACTCCAGGCTCTCTCCCTTGTGACTGTAGCACTTCTAAGCTTCTACTCTCAACACCAGCAGAATCTCGTTATCATTTCAAATGAAATTCCTGAGATTTACTCTTAACTGAATCCTTTTAAATCACTTACTAATCCATAACCAATTAGTATGACTATGGAGAGGGCAATCTTCATTTGTTCAAACCAATCAGAATCTACTCTTGAAAATACAAGTTTGAAGACAAGCACTGAGGGCAGAGGTTGTTCTCCAAAAGAAATCTGGGATATTATTACCAAGAAGTAAGGGGGAAATAACTGGCAGACAAATTCCAGACAGAATTTGTTATAAATCCCAACTGTCCTAGGCATAATTGTACGCATCAAACTCCTCAGCTCTTCATCTAGGGGAACTGTAGCTTCAGCCCAGCTACCCTTCTTTTCTGCAATTCTAGTTTAAACAATGAGATGTGCATCTTGTCCCCCTTACTGTTGTTCCTGATACTTCTAGCTGTATGAGTCATTCTGAGGTCGGTTAAGTTCCTATAACCCTGACGTCAGCACTATTCTAGACTATCTGTTAAATGCTTATGTAAAATTTGTAACTAATAGTGATGAGATATCTTTTCGTTTTGTAACCAACACTTTAAAATTTGTTAAAGGAATGTGCATCTAGCCAAGAAAGAAATGAAATTCAGAAACTCATTTATACATGTGTTCCCTGGACATCGCTGCCTCACTGATTAAACTAATAGCAGCAGGGAGACAGGTCACTGCACTGAGAACATTTAAATAGTGACTCATGGTCAATCTTTTCAATCTCTCTCTTGGCACCATAAAAATCCCTCACCCAAAGGAACAAATTGGCATGAGCAAATTACAGGGTTATTTTCCTCTGAATATTTCATCAAGTGCTCATCAAAATTCTAGATCAAAGCTAAGGAAGTTCATCTATTTTGGGGAACAGCACATGATATCTAAACATATTTGCTCACCTCTGCCTGTTCACATTTCATTAGTACTCACCAGCTTCAATTCATAAAGGAGGTCTCACTTGAGAACAAATTAGTATAAAGTATAACCTTAAATTACCAACAAGTGCTGCCAGGTAAAATAGGCACCTGAATCCAATATCAGAGAAGCCACATATTTCCTACTCAATTTATCAAAGACATATCACACGTAACTCATTTAATTTTATTCAGATAAATTCCAAGTCCAACCAGTGTTGGAGGTTGTGCCCAATTACTAGGAAGACAAATTGGTATCATAGAAAGAAAGTAGATTTTAGCATTAGACATACTGGAGCCTTCTGAATACTAAGCCTATGTTTTACATGCTGGGTGGAAAAGTGTTTCAACTTCTCTCAATATCAGTTTCCTCAACTACAAAATAAGGATGATCAAAACATAATTCTTATAGTGTGGACACTAAACTGGTACAAAATAAAATAAGTAATAAATAAAACAGACCTAGATAGTCACTCAAGGAAAGGTGATTCCCTTGCAATCCCTTCAGTACTTGCTGTTCTCAACAACTGTGATAAATCATATTGATAGTACATACCCTTGATATGATGTAATAAAAACAATACTTTACTTCTGCAGTATTCCCCCTCCCAACATACAACCCCAGTTTAATCATGGTAAAAAAAATCAGACAAATCCCAATTGAAGGACATTCTTCAAAATATCTGAACAATAGCCCTCAAGACTGACAAATTCATCAAAAGCAAGGAAAGCCTGGGAAGCTATCACAGTCTCAAGGAACCTAAGGAGACATGACTAAGAATGTAATGTGGCATCATGGATGGGATCCCAGAATATTTGTATAAAGGCATTCAGTAGAAGCTAAGGAAATATGAATAAGATATGGATTTTAGCTAATAATTATTTATCAATATTGGTTCATGCATTATAATAAATGAACTATGATAATAAAAAGGTGTTAATAATAGAGAAAATAAAAGTAACCCTCTGTACTGTCATCTCAATTTTTCTTTAAATCTTTACGTGTTTTAAAATACAAAATTTATATAAAAGATATATTTAATTAAAAAACCTAAAATTTGGAAACAGGGATGTTAAGTAGTTCTTCTGAAGTCACCTTCTTTCTCTACCTAATTGTTCCTTCTCCTTTCTCTTTTTTCCCCCAAATGTAATTGCTGGGACTACTGCACCTTAGAAGCCATATGACTAGAATGGGGTTCCCTGATGCCCATGGAGAAGGATCCATGAAGGAAGGGTATGAGCAATCCACATACAAGAAGCAAGGCATCATCAATTAAGGAAAATTGAGTCCCAGCAAAGCTCTAAATAGCTACTATACCATGTGCTGAGTGCTGTACTTGATACTTGACTATGTGCTGAGTACTGTGCTACATACTTTATTATATTCATCCTCACAGCAACCATATTGACACAGATATTCATCTCAATTTGCACATGGGGCTTAGTCAGTCATAATCTCATGGCTCACAGGAACCAGAGTGAAGCACCACACTCCAAAGCCCATGCTCTTAACTACTGCGCATACTGCCTCCCAAGGCTGCAGTAGGATGATCACCTTGCCTTCAGTGACTCCCACTCCCATTTTTGCATACCTCTCTGACTCTAGATGCCCAGCAACATCTGATGCCTGCTAAGCCATCCAGCTATGCTTCTTCTTTTCTCCAGAAAGAACAATGAGAACAAAGAAATGAGGTAAAAGGGAAAGGAGGCAGAAAGAGAGCTAAGACTTATTGAGGAGCTACTATACTCCAAGACACTTAGTAGTTACTATACTAACATTAATTAATTAAGCCCTCATGATATCCTCATAGGAACATAACTTCCATTTTTAGGTTTACGGTTACTCAGTGATTTTACCTCAGTGTCGTGAAGGGAGAAGTTCTTCCTTTTTATTTTCATCACTTTCCATAATATTCTATTTATACTGTCCACCCCATCCGTAATTGCCTCCCATGCTTCCTCTCCTATTTCATCTTGCCCTAATCTCTCCAATTCCAATACTCTAGTGGCCAACTTTCAAGTTTCCAATGTATTGAGGAAGTTTTGTTTCTCTGTTTGTTTTCTCCTCAACTCTAAGTTTTAGCAAGTATTGTTCCCTCTGCTCCTCTCCTGGTCTTTGTCCAGCTAACTCCTCCTCGATATCCAATCGTCATTTATATGTCACTTCAACAGACAGGACTTTCCCACCATCTGAGGCTAATCAAGGCCACCTTATTACTCCTATGTATAGTACTTTGTTTTCTTTACCTGGAGCTAACACACACAATATAGCTATGTGTGCAATGATAGAATTATATATTTAATTTCTGTCCCCCATCAGGACTGCAAGCTCCATGAAGAAAAGGGCTATGCCTGTATTTTTCACATGTCCCTAGCACAGTGACTAGCACATGTCAATGTGCTAAGAATTGGCGCATGAAATACTATCGTATAAAGGTTTTAAATTGATAAACAGATATAAGAATAAAGGATAGCATGTGATTTTCAGTCATATGTGGAGTTTAAGAAACAAAACAGATGAACATAAAGAAAGGTGGAAAAAGAGAGGGAAATAAACCATAAGAGAGTCTTAAGGATAGAGAACAAACTGAGGGTTGATGGAAGGAGGTGAGTGGGGGATGCGCTAAATGGGTGACATGTACTAAGGAGGGCACCTGTGTTACACGCAAGTGATGAATCACTAAATTCTATTCCTGGAGACAACATTACACTATATGTTAACTAACTATAATGTGAATAAAAATTTGAAAAAGAAATAAAAAAATAAAGAAGATAGTTGTACAAATAAAATAGTTGTAAAAATAAAAATAAGTATCTAAAATAAAAATTCATGCTAAACAAGTAAATTAAAAAATAAAGCCAGAGCTAACATACTGGA
Source organism: Hyaena hyaena (assembly GCF_003009895.1). Taxonomy (NCBI): domain Eukaryota; kingdom Metazoa; phylum Chordata; class Mammalia; order Carnivora; family Hyaenidae; genus Hyaena; species Hyaena hyaena. The sequence continues at coordinate 101,612 of NW_024081846.1, forward strand.
TTTTTGAAAATATTTTACAGGTTTTGTTACTATTATACTCTTGTTGTCACATCAGGATGCACAAAAAAGAGAGGAAAATATTCCATATCCAATCACTCAGTGAGCACAAATGATATCCTTTCGAACAATAAATAATTTCAAGGTAAAAAAAGAGAATGAAGGAAATTTTTCTCTTTTCTGAAATCTACCTTCACTTTGTTCAAGGTATACATCACCATGTGCCTTATATTAAAGTTATTTATGAATGTGTTTTATTTTCTTAAGCTCTTAAGAGGAAAAGTTCTAAACTTTGTCATATATTCTCTGTCTCAAACACACACGTTAGCAAGAAAATATTAGGCAGTAGGTGCCAAATGATGATATGTTAAATAAATGAGGGGGAAAATGTTTCAAGTTAAGTGGAGAAAAGCTGACTATGGTTTCACATGTTTCTTTTCCCAGGAATATTTTAATTTTAAAGAGCATTACTGAAGAGCTATGCCTGAAACCCATAAAAACAGCTGTTCATGGTGGTATTAGAATCATTAATAATGAGCTAATGGGGTTTCACAGAGTTCAAAGGCCATTTTTCAAATCCCAATCCATGCACAGGCTCCTCCTATTGGCCTGAACATGAACTTGATTCTGTTTGCAAAGACTGTAAATGACCATTAAGGGTTTTCAGAATCTCCCACTTTCATTTCAGAATGTGACGATGCGCATAAATCCCGCCATCTGTCCCCAGAGGTTTATTGTCCTGATCCTGGCATCTGATCTTTCAGCTGCCACTAGCAGCTTCCCGGTTGAGCCATGACCCTGTTTCCTGTTCCATCTTGATGATGAAATCCTCATCTGATGGGACTCCAGCAAGATTCAGAAGCATTTCTTATATCAAAGAAACATGTATCTGATCAGTTTAATTTCCAAGAAGAAATGCAGGATTTAATTTAAAATGTAAGAGCACGTTTATCTTGCATTCCTCTATAATCAGAGAATGAGCTCATTCACTCTGAATAGCACACTGGGAGACAGGCCTGGATGGTAAGCAACATCAGCCTGTCATCAAGAGACACATGTGTTCCATTATCAGCGATGCCTTGCCCTTGGTAGAGTGTAAACTGAAGGGTAACCGAGGAGATCTCTTCTTAGAGAGCTGGTGGTTCTGTGATCAAAACTCCAAAGCAAATTCTGCTCAGCACTATATGCAATGTCCTACTCTCTCCTTAGTGCTATGGGAAGGCAGTCCTGTATTAATTCATGGGCTTTAGCTAATCAATCCACGAGCACACAATGAACACGTTGACTGGTTATTTTTCACTGGGCTAGAGGGGCCCAGGTTTGCCACTTACTTCTCTCTGATTCATCTTCCAAATCCCATGTCGGGGCTGGTGGGGGTCTCACACTTGCTTTGGCAATACACTCTGGTACGTGTGGCAAGAGTGGAAGGATAGTGTAAAGAGGAAGAATTATACAGAAGCGCACAACTGAATGGGGACATAGGGGACCTCTGATTTCCTGAAATAGTTTGTTACCATCTTCACTCAGCAGCAGCAATAGCAGTAAGAAGGAAAGCAGAGAGAGGGGCTCTTTAGCCATTGAAATATATTTATTCCATCAAAAATCACTCCCCACCACCACCATACTATGATTGGATCTGTAATTTAGTTAATAAGCCTCTCCCCATGCCTCCACTGTTAGCCCAGAGGCGCCAAAGAGGCTACACACCAAAATGAAAATGCAGAATAATTCACTTTCTGAAACACAAACCTGCCCCTTTCATAGTATTATACTATAGGCTTATAAATACAAAAATTAATATTTAACACAATAACTTCCAAAATTTAGATGTTTGTATGGAATGTTATAATAAACATCTGTCATTTTTCCTGTTTGAGGACAATCTCAAAGTAGAGGTGGGTCCTATCTCTTATTACCAAAAACAAAAACAAAAGACCCTTATCTTTCCCGGCCATCTGGCCGCTATGGCATGAGTGTCAGGAATAGCATTAGCCAACAGGCATCCAATTGAGAACTCGAGCTTCTGAACCTTGAAAGAGTAATAGAAAATATTTCAGAGAAAATTAGGACCTCAATAAAATACTAGCAAGTAGAATCCACAATATATAAAAGGAATTGTATACTGTAACCAAATAGTTTGACACATGAACATCAATGTAATACACCAAAATCAGTAAAGGACAAAAGCCACATGAGCATCTCAACAGATGGAGGAAGAGCAAAACAAGAAAACAAAAACAAACTAAACATTTCACAAAGTTCAGTATCTTTTTATGATTAAAAAAAAAACACTCAACAAACTAGGAATAGCAGGAAACCGTCTTAAGTTGATAAAGGGTATCTATGGAAAAACTAAGCTATTATCATACTTAACAGTGAAAGACCTAGTGCTTTTCCCCAAAGAATAGGAACCAGATGAATATGTTCATTCTTGCCACTTCTATTTAATATTGTATCGGGGTTCTAGCCACAAAAACTAGGCAAGAAAATGGAAAACAAACAAACAAAACAAAACAACCAGATTGGAAAAGAACAAGTAAAACTATCTCCATCTCCAGATAACATGATCTTGCATATAGAAAATCCTAAGAAATCCACTAAAAGTAGAAATGAACTAATAAATGCATTCAGCAACTTTGCAAAGTACAGACGAGATCAATCTACAAAAAACAAACGCGTTTCTTCTACTAGCAATAAACAATCTGAAAATTAAATTAAGGAAACAATTCACTTAAAATAGTATCATAAAAATAAAATATTTAAGAGTACATTTAGCAGAAGAGGTACACACAGACACTCTAAAAACTACAAAAACCTTAATTAAAGAATGAATTAGTGTTTACTCAGAGCAGCTGAGGTCAAGCTGAGAGTCAAGGATTAACAGAGTACCTAAGCGTGAGGATGCTGGTGATAATAGGGACTGATGTCCTCAAGACCAGTGTTCAGTGGCAATAGAGTAAGGAATTGCTCCTATTTTGCAGAATAAAATGTCGGTTGTGACGTGGCTCCAAATTTGGGCACATTTTCTGAGTCTATTTCCTCAGCCCTCCCTTAAATTCAGAGACTTATGTATTGTTCTTTCAATACATTCTATTCGGTCAGAGCTGGTTTCTGTATTTTGTGTGTGTGTGTGACCTTGGCTAGTATAGGTATTATTGCTGCTTGGTTTTTGTTCTAATGATTTTGTTTAGGAGAGGAAAAGTCCTTGTAATTCTTAGAATATATTTTTAGCACTTTTTAGTGCCATTGCTTTCCCAAGATTTAGCTCATTTCTATAATAACTTCATAATCTTACAACTTGATAACAATAACCTTATAAGCCATATATATTATTAATCCTATTTTTATCTGTGAAAAAAACTAGTTAAAAGAGGTTACACGTTTGTCTAAGAGAGGGTGTAGTATGGATGAAAATCCATGACTGCTAAGCATAGATCCCAGGTAGTTTCTACTTTGATTTTGTGTCCTCAAAGCACAGAAAACATGTTAATTCTCCCTAACGAGCACGGCATTGAAGTCAGGTGGACCCCACGCTAAACAGTATTAAAAGCTCTAAGATAGAGGAGGAGTTACGGGAATTACTAATAACTTGTTAATGGAATAGATAGCAGTCATTGGCAGCTATATTTTTCAAAAGTACTTAATGGCATGACAAACTACTGTGATATCAGTTGGAAATTTTAGAATAAACACTGCCAGAAACAAAGCTAACTGTGCTTTTTTCAAACAGGTATGTGCTTATGTGTCTGTCATATATATGTGTGTGCATATGTGTGCCAGAAGACCTTCATAAATATTGTGTAACGTGCTAGCCATTAATAACAGAAAGATAAGGAAAAGAGTATAAATTTCGAGGAGAAATAGAGGTTGTAGGAAATAGCCAATTATAAAAAAAACAACAACAAAAAATAACTAGTCTTGGACAATGAAGGAAAAGACTTGGCCCACGGCAATCCTACCATGCTGTACTTACCAAAAACTTATCTCATGATCAAGTCCGTAAGAGAACTACACCTTTTCTTTCTGTGTCAAAGATGCCTATCACTTTTGAATTGCTTGTGGCTGTCACAGCTTCCCCAAATCACAGCCCTCCCAAATCTTCCTGAATGCTGACCTCTCCTGGCCATTTCTGCTATTGCAATCCTTCCAACTGGCACGTTTAATACTGAGGCAGCAGTCAACCTATTCTCTTCACTGTCACAGAGGAGCTGAAATGACCAGAGGTGCCTGAGGGGCTACCACTCCTGGGAAGCCACTCACTGCCAATAATCCTAAACCTCCTTGACGTCAGTATTTCCATTATCGAAATCCAAGTACACAGTGGTGGTCACTCTTAAGAGTTCTCTCACCACCCAGCCCTGGGCACTGAAGATTTCTCTGTTGTGGGTGCTTGTAAACTCATTGACTTGAATTTTCTCACTCTCCTCTATATTTCCTGGTTTTACATCTTTATGCTCACACCTGTGTCCTCCCTCTGCCTAACTGAACAGTAAGACTCAAGTCGATAATTGTGAGGAGTCTCCATGTTAGACAATAAAACAACTAAATTTGGCAGCAATACCAATTATGAGAGAAGGAAGCCTGGGCCCTTGGACTGCTGAAATTCTACCTGTCACTTCTGGGAAATTTCAACGGAAGGGGCTCTGTCCTAATATCTGAAAAGAGGCTCCGGAGGTCTCCAGCTGTGGTTAAAAACAGAACCTTCATTTTGGTCAGTTCTTATGAGCAATCACTACACTACTATGCAGTTTCACGGACCATAAAATTGTTGTAGCCACTGATGACCAGGGAGCTCCTTTGCCAGATCAGTACAATCACTTGATAAGGGCATTTGTCAGTCATTCAAGCAATATTTCCTGTTCATGCTGAGAGTAAATCGCTGGCTAGGATAGAATTAGAAAGCAAAGCTTTAACAAGGGAGGTTATCCAACTGGTAAAATGGATTTGATGACATTTATATATTGTTGTGGCCCGATAAACAATTCTAGATGGATTATTTTAGGCGACACAGGTTTTCATTAAAAGACTTGGATTTTTCTACGGACAGTTTCCTTAGAAAGTATATACATAATTCAGAGTGTTTCTGAACATATCTGTGGTTGTCTTCTTAAATTATTAGATCATTAAATTGCATAAATTTAATTCACTGGCCCCATGAATGACAAGAGAGGAAGAAAGAAGTAGAGAAGAACTGAGCAATTACCACAATGAAGCAAGGTGCGGGCTCTTTGAGCAAAAGGCTGTGAGACTTTGCATGGCCAGTCTGCAGAGCCACAGTTGGTAGTACTGCCCTTGATCACAGCTTTCATCTTCATTGAATCTTTGTAACTTGCCTCCAGCATGTCTGCTTTCAATTTAAGCCTAGTTTATTTCAGGCCTTCGGCTGGTGGAGTCCTGCTAATGACATGGTCAGATAATCTGAACAATCTGTCTTTGTTTTCCTGGGGTGCAATTTCTTTGCAAGGAGTCCAAGACTTATTTCACAAAACCATGCAAAGAAGATAAATATAATTATAATCAAACAGTGAGTATTTAAGAACCTGAATGTGGTCTTGACACCATGAAGGATACAATAGAAGTATATATTAATTAGAATGCATGGGGAGCACAGAACAGAATGTGCAGTTAAAACTGCTTTAGTTGATAAGAATAGTTCTTCTACCCCATAGTGGAAGTCCTGGAGGTAAGGCAGTTTCAAGGTCTGTGTAGTGCTCCACGATAGGATCAGAGACCCATGTTCCTGACAATTTTCTACCCTGCCACCCTTAAATTACTGGGTTTCATTTTGGGCTTCTCTCCTTTTGCCATGGTAAGATAGCCATAATAGCTCCCAGCAACCACAGCAAGGCAAGGCAGCAAGGGATTTTCTTTTCCTGCATTTTTTTTTTAAACCAAGGATTTACATACTTCCCAGAGCCCACAGAGCTGACTTCCACTCATGTCTGATGGGCCAGAACTGGGTCCACTGCCGAAGTCCTAGCTGCCAGAGGTGTAGCAGAAAGAGTATTTAGGCATTTTCAACCTCTACAGCAAGATGAGGATTCTGCTGGCAAGGAAACATGAAGGAGCTTATAGAAGGCTGGTATATGATCAGTCAACAATCTGCCATACAGCAGTATAAGATAATTTACTCTCAAAGAGCTTACAAGTGATTACTACAATTGATTAATAACATCAGTTTGTATGATGGCTGGCCGTTCACAAAGTTCTTTCAGATAAATTACCTCTCTTAATCTTCACATTACCTTGCAAGGTAAATTAAATTATGCTTCCCATATTTTTAACGAGGAACGTGAATCCTGGTATGGAGAAAGGTAGCACACATTAAACCTCCTTCAACTTTGCACATGTGGTAGTATACAAACTTAGAAATGGTGGACATCCATTAGAAATGAATGGAGACATTAAGACCTAGAGAATGAGTCCAGGAAACCAGGCACTACCAAAGATTAGCTCATGGTCTAGGAGAAGAGGAAATTAAGACACAAGAAAATTTAGCACACAATGAATGGGTAAGTTCTAAGACAGGGATCACAAAAGCAAGGTCAGCTGAGAAATTTAATTCTACAGTATTTATTGGGCACCTACTCTCTGTGCAAATTTTAGACTGTGGAGAAAATCAGTGTGAATTCAACTTAGTTTCTATGCTTTTAAGAGCAGAGTCTAATATAATACCCATTAGTAAACGCTCTAATGGCAAATGAATCACAATATTCCATAAGTACATGGGGAAAGATGGAAGAAGACAGGTCCTAGAGAGGAGGCAGCATCTTTGCTTAACATTGAAGAAAGAAAGGATAGAGATCAGGAGAACATTATTGCAGATGGAGGCAACATTTATTAGCACTGAAATAATAATAGGAACCAGAGCATATGGAAGAATAGAAAAGGGAGCTTACGAGAACAGGTAGGCTAGACAGTTAGAAACTGATGTGTGAGAGAGGATGAAGAATGCCATTTTATGTGTGCCACCATAACATCAGTTAATGTCCTTGAATTTAAGTAATCCAGGCATACAGTCAAGCCCTCTGGCTGAGGGGGACAATCCCATGGAACAAAATATAGAAAAGAGGCAGCCAAACAGCAGTGGGCATTTAATTATACCCAACTCTGAGAACTCTAGGAGCTGATGCTGAGGAGTGGGACTCTGTTAGACTGCAGTCAATTCTTCCCTACACGATTCTCTCAATCCACTTAGGTAGTGAGCCTTCCTCCTTGCATTTACTGTCTAAATAATGCCTCTGACTTTAGAGTTTTGGTCTCTCTTATGAAATAAAATCTCTAGCACAAGGCTCAAAGTATCATGAATAAATCATCTTGATGTTTTAGGAAATTCTGGACCAAATGAATGCTAGGCTCCCTTCTTTTTGTCAGTCTTGTTTTACTGACTCTTTCTATAAAGCAGAGAATACACATTGCAGAGCTCCAAAAGACAAATATCGGACCAAAGTGTGTTTCCAAAACAATCCCTTTTTTGCTTTCAACTCAAGGTATTATTAAAGAATAATCATATTTGATTAGCCCTGGATTTTCAGGCCTCCATAAGTGAAGTTATCTCTTGTACTTCTAAGGACAGATCCTACCTGTCTTAGGAGACGTGGGCACAGATCTGAGGAAAGTTCCATGGGTATGACCCAGCCACTGCTCACCTGAGGCAAGGCCCCCTCACCCCCTCATCTATGACCAAGATAAATGACCACACTGGCATACAGTTACAGCTTTTCTTTTCAGATTTAAAGCACTGAGAGGAGACCTCTATTATTTAATAGAAGAATAAACATTCATGCTGAAAAGGACTGAACCAACAATTCCAATCCTGGAACTCAGTTGGAAATTAACCTTAAGATTGGTGCTCATATTGAAACAACCCAAATGTGCATCCATAGAAGAGTTGTTCCATAACTACAGTTTTGAATGCTATGGAGAATTTACAAGAATGGGGTGGATCCATACACACTGGTATCAAACATAATAAGTTTTCATAAAAAGCAATTCACAAAAGCATAATATAGAATTGTCCCACTTATATAAAAACATATATAAATGATACACATACAACATTCCATCGCAAATACATCTAGAGACTGGAATGAAGTAGGATTTTCAAATTTTTCTCTACACACTTTCATCCTATTTACATTTTGTCGTGTGTAATCATCTGTCTTCTGTGTGACTTGAGAAAAAGGTTGTGTCTGTCCATAAGTGGTAGAATAGCAAGACTGACCCAGAAGGGCCACATCCAGGAGTCTGGCTTGTCTGAACTCAGATGGGAGAGGCTGAACTGGAAGATTAGGGAGAGGATGGAAGGGGAACAGAGGAGAATTTCCTAGGATGAAGAGAAGACACTAAGGTGAATTCTTGTCCCACTGCCAAGCAAACACTAGCAAAAATTTGCCTGGTGCTACACTGGCAGCTGAGGGTCTCAAGCAGCTGAGGGACTAATCATTATTTCACCACAATGGGGCCATGAAGCTTCCAGGAAGTTACTTTACCCTGCAGTTTTGTCATCTGTTAGGAAAGGGGAAGGATCAACTAAAAGTAAATGTCATATACTTTGGTAAAGTTGAATTCAAGGGAGCTGTGCTTATTCATTTCAGCTCCATGACTCCATCTGACCTTGTAGTACCCAATCCACAGCTCCCCAAATAAAGAAGAGACTTTTCTTTTTTCCCCAAGGATGAGCCTTCTTCACTGTGTTTTAGTCAGTTCCTTGCATCTTCTGGACCATATACCCTTGTTAGGGAGGTCATAGAGAAGACATGTCCACCAGCTGACCCATAAACTGGCCCTGGGCAGTTAGAGCCTCCTCACCCCCTCTTTTGTCCTCAGAATGTATGTTTCATGTATTGCTCTCTTACTAGGAATCCCTTCAAGGACAAAAACCTTGAGAAAGTAATGTGTTATTGAGACCATCTGGACTATGTATGTGGTAGAACCCCATTAAGGATTCTATATAAACTCTTACAATTTTGATGGCAAGCAAAATAATCTACTAGTCTTGCAGCCACCCAAGATAAGCCTGAAATTCCCAATGTTGCTAACCAACACCTTGCTCTAATTCCTGATGGACAAGACCCAATTCCATTTTGACAATTGAACCAGTGACAGATGTTTTGTTTTTGCTTTTGTTTTTGTTTTTGTTTTTGCCTCTAAATGGAGTATGATTTTTAGTTTTGGATAAGAAGCTTTTGGTACAAAGGTCATCTAGAACAGGGTACAAGAGACCACAGTAGGTGAGGAAAGTCTCTCTATATTAGGGACAAATGAGAGGCAAATCTTGATTGAATCAATACAGCAAAGATATCTAAAAGGCAGGTGTCTCTGACTCCAGCTTAAATAGCCTGGCTGAGTCCTGAATGGTTCTACAGGGAGGAGGATGGGAGTAACATGGAGAACAAAGCAACTGTCTGTGGAAATGGAATTGATTTTGGTGTTATCACGTGTTTCAATGTTTGATTCCATCACTTGACTGAGAAGCCATTCAGGTACCCTGGGTGCCATTTCTCATCTGTAATTGAGGATCATAACACATTCTTCTCAGAGTGACTGTCATTGTTAAATGTAAAGTGGCGAGCATAAGAACAAATGCTACTTGTTCCACCTATGCTCTACTTCTTCCTCTTGGTCTCCTCCACATCTTTTCTTCTCAATTGAAGGCTTCCTCTTTAAAGGGTGCCACAGCCTTTTATTCAGCTGTCTTCTGCCTCCACACAATTGCATTGTTAATGAGAGTTTATTCTGTTATTAGAGAATGATTTTTGGTTACCAGAGCATTTGATGTGAATACCAACCAATCAGCATAGGTACTGGTCAGTATTCCACGTTCTTAATACCTCAGAGAGTATGAGTTGAGAGAGCCACATCCCATGGTCTCATGTAGGCTCCTTGGAGGGCTGAATGAGCTAGTTAGAAGAGTCCTTGGCCTCTATTGCATTATGTGTGTTGTGCTGGTTGATCTTTAATCCCTCCCTCTTAGATCAAGGGCTTATCATGACCTGGCTTTCACATCCTTAATAATCATGTAAATCAACAATCTCAGGATCTAGGCTCCATCCACAATTTCACCTAAAATATATGTATTAAGCCCTAACTCTTCTTGATCTTTCTAGGTCCCCCCCGCCTTAGATCTATATCACTAGGAAAACCTGAATGAATTTGCTCTAAGCAAATCCTTATAGAAGGAATGCAACTAGAAACGTAGAAAAGCACTGGAAAATGGGAGAGAAGCTCACAGAAAGCAGACAAAGATTTTCTGTAAGCTAATGTAAAGTGAAGCTAGGAGTTCCTTTTACCCTCAGTATCTTAATGACATTAACTTGATTTGCTGTTACAAAGGAACTTCTAGTTTTAAACAGTTGGGATGTGCTTAGTTGAATAAAATTTCAATAATTTCTTTTTTTCCCCATTTAAAATTCTTATGAGATACATCCCATTCAATAGAACTCTCACAAGAGAAGTCAAAAGCAGAAATAATTTTAAAAAATATACAAGTGACCAAAAAAGCACTCACTGACATTGTCTGTTGGGAGAGGTCATGGGGAGGACACTGCCAGATGACCTAAAGCTGGGCCTGGCCAATCTGAGGCTCCTCACCCCTTCACTGTCCTTGGAATGAATGCTTGTCTGCCTTTCCCACAGCCGGAGCCATTTCAAGGACACAGCCTTGAGAAATTTAGATGTTGTTGGGACCATCTGGGCTAAATTCATGACTAAACCCAGTCAAGACCTCTATATAAACTTTTAAGATTCTGGCAGGGAGGTGTGGAGATCTACTCATCTTACAGCCATCAAAACAATTCTCATATGTAAGTTCCCTTGTTGATTAAAACTACCACTTACCAATCTGAAGTGGTCTGCCCCTTCTTCAGTCTCTCCTTGGCAATTTCATGTTTTACCGAAGTTCCTGAGATTGCAAACCAATATTATCTGACCTTCAAGTAAATAGAGTAAATCCAGATTTGTGATCGTATGAACTATGCCATGCACATGGTATTGCAAAATATATTGCAGGGACCAGTCCTCCAGGTGTCATTTAGTGTCTCACTCAATGATGATAGCTTATTGCACGTAAAGGTGAAAATTGTCACTGCAATGTGTACAGTTGATGGAGAATAGAAGCAGTTTCCTCAGTAGCTAATAAAAGGCCATCTGGAGATTGCCTTCAACAGTGATGTTACATTTCATTTTTTTAATGCACTAGAGATTGCATGGAAAATTAGGTTTTGTGAAAGCTAGGAAAGTGGCGTGTCTGTTGCCTTTCCTTGGGACTTTGTCATTTATATTTATGATATTGTTTTTTAAACTGACAAGGTGACTCAACTCAAATCCATTTATAGAACTTACTTTGGATGTGCTGCTGTAGATTTCTAGATATCACAAATCCACATCTTAGAAACAAACTAAATATCATACCTTAGGTACTAGTGTCCTCTGATATCTGTAGTAGTTAAGGTAAAATAGCAAATTTGATTTTTTTTGCTTCCAGTCTTAACTGATGAAAAATTTGCCCATTGTCTTATTGGATGTTTTCTCTCTCCCCAAGGGAAATAAAACCAACATTCTTCAGTGTTTATTCTGAGACACACATTCATATAAAAAAACACTCAAGGAGGATATTAAAGTATTAAGAAAACTGAGGCTCAGTAGGACAACTTGCCCAGAATCCAACATGTGCTAAGAGGCTGAAATAGAACTTGGGTAAGTCAAATGCCCAAGACCATGCTCTTTCCACACCTCAATATGAGTCACTGAGATTGAGCTGAGATACCACATCCTGGGTGCACAGCCATAAAACCCTACAGAGGAAGCTTGACTGATGGGACAGAGAACAGAAAAGGAGAATGTATTTTCATATTGGAATCAGAATCTTAAAAGTCGTCATACCCATCAAAACCCACAATTAGTTTAGTTCCACAACATGGGCTCATCTTCACCACCATTTAGTGGACCTTCGGCAGACACAGGAAGTGAAATTTTTTTCTTCTAGCCCTGATCATGCATAAGAGTGTGTGCAAACACACACACAAGCATACACATATGCATCTGTTAAGAATACTCAAATTGTGTAATGAAAATAAAGAATTTGACAGGAGAAATGTACCCATATAAAGGAAAGGGTACATGCAGCATTCCTTAGCATGCTATTTGCTTTCCACTCTTGGTTCCCTACAGAGTGCAGAGTTTTTGTTGTTTATATTCTCTTTAGGAAGTGTTCTATCATACATGTGCTGGACTGTTGTTCACCAGCTAAATTTGGCCTCAGTAAAACCTTATTTTCACTGGGAAGAAGGGTAAGGAAGTAGTAGGGTGCATGAGAGCATAAGCTGTGCACAGGTGACTAAAAAAAACCCTTGGCTACCAATTTCTCATTGAGTAGGAAAATCCATTGCAAAAACTATTCCTCGGTCTTCCTTTTTTCTCTGCCCCCTCATTCTAGTGCTGACACAAATACCCTGTTTACTCCTTTAGCTTCTTTATAATCTCATTCAGATCAAGATGCATGTGTGTAACAAGATCAGATATGGATTGCCAATATCTCTCCCAGAGATATTTGCAGTTTACTCTCAGTTCTAATGGAATTAGAGATGTAGTCTCCTGTTAAAGGAATTTCCAGCACATGTAGGAAGGTGTATTTGGGGTCAGCATCTTTGGAATCATAGTATTTATTTCTTCTCTTGGTCTACAAATTTTTTGTCCAACTGAATAGCAACTTGATGAGAGTCAGAAATTTTGAACGAGTTAATGGTCACTTTTCATCTAATAAATCATGGTAATTCCAATTAGTCACATCCTCAGGAAAGATACCTCATTGAATAATTTTTACTCCAGTGAAGAGTGAGTCATACCCACAAATTTGCTAACAGGCCCTTAAAAAACCCTTAGCAGAGCTCTTAGCAAGAGTAAGTCTAGAAATGTCCTCTGGCATTTTGTAGGACAAAAAGGATACTTTGAATCCTGAGACAAAAAAAAAAAAAAAAAAAAAAAAATCCTTTCTAGTCCTGATTCTCTACTTCATTATCAAAAGAAATATTTTAGTCAAAAAGCCTGGGTTTTGAAATGAGACCTGCCTTATTGTTTTGGCAAGCCAAAATAAGAACTGATTAACTTCTCTCACCCAAAAAGGTAGGCAATAAACACAGCTTGGCTTAATGTTCTGGCCTATTGCAGACACCATCTCTCTGAACCATTTTATTTAAATGGTGCTGGCAAGATAAATATATATGCAGCACATACCTGGAAAGTTTTGTTTTCCTTCCCAAACTACTTAATGATTTGTCAGTGATGCCACATTCCTTTGTGACATATATTTAATACAATGACCCTGGGTTTGAGTGTGAGATGAAGGGGTCCATTCTTAGCTAAACTGCATTTTTAGTACGAAATAATTACGGATTCCAAAACAAGAAATATCTCCCTAATCACAGACGCCTTGGCCAATCCTAGGCAAAAAAGGGAAATGCAAAATACCTCCTTTGCCTCCTATCTCATTGGCATTTAAAAAAGCGATTATCTATCACAAAGGCCTTAGTTATAAAAAGGATGTGAGAGGAAAAATTCTTACAGTTCAGATAAAAAGGAAAAATATTATGTGGCTACTTTAATAATATACAAATACTGATTACTGAAATCAGTGAGCTACCTGGAGGAAATCAACTTTTAAAAAACGGTTTCACGGTAAGATGTTAATAAATGATAAAATGCATATCTTGTATTTCAACCTTATCATGAATTGCATGCTTCGACCACATTCACTGCCCCATTTCCCTGATTAAGCTGTTTCCACATACCTGTTTTCTGTACTCACACTTCTGCCCGCTTAATCTCCCTCATTGTCTTAGGCTCCAGATGTTGTCTCCTCTTCGAAATTTTCATTTCCCCCACAGGAGAAAATTAGCAACTCCTTTTGTGTTCTCACAGCGTTACGTGGAGACCTCCTTTACAACACTGTAGTCATAGTCTCCTTATGAGCTCATCTGCTGCAAATTGGCTACTAGCTCCCTGAGAATAAGAATCATGTCAAACGCATATATTATGTTTATTTCCAAGGGCTAGAAGTGGGGCTAGCATAAAGTATAACAATAATAATTACTATGGAAAACATTTATTGGTCTTTTACTGTGTGCTGCACAGTTCAAGCAGGTTTCATGCATTATCTCATTTAATCCTTAAAACAAACATTTGACATGGGCTCTATCATCTCTTCTTTTAAGACAGAAAATTGCAGCAGAATGCATGCAAGACTAGGACAGGGCAAGACTGAAAAGTAAATGGCTCCCCCTGGAGTTTGACAATGTGCAACCTGTGCACCATTAGCAATGGCCTCTCAGTCAATGTTTTTAGAATCAAATGTAAATGTTTAATTTAATATTAGGCTTTTAGCAGTTGTATTTGCAATTTTAAAACATAGTTTTAGAGGTCTTTGATTCCTTAAACCAAAGAACATTTTAGAGGCTAAGAGGGTCATCTGCCAGTGTCCTTTTAAATTTATTGTCTAGATAACCATTTATTCTGACAGAAAATTGTTACTAAATTGCTCTGATGACCATATGGTCTAGTAAAATGACAAAACTAAAGGAGGCAATTGGACAGACTGTTTAAAGTCAAGTAGAGACAATCCAGAAAGCCTAAGAATGTCATTATGTTACTCTTCTTTTCTACCCTCCTAAGCAAACTCTAGGCTAAGCTTTTCGTTCACAGAAGGAAATAATAGCAAAAATGTCTTTTTGTTATAAACATATGTAATGCTTACTGGCCATTTGCAAGTTGGCTAAAACACAATAAAATCTATGTTTTTACTTTCTAAAAGTAATAGCATATTAGAATTGAACAAAAGGTAGCCAACCAATGAAACTGTATATTACATAAATTCATGACATTTATCTTCATTATATTTTGCCAGTGATCTCAGAATCAAAAGGGTATTATTAGGGGGCACTATTTATTTCATACAACCCTGAAAGAAGTTACTAAATTCTGCATTGCTCTTTTTTAAGGGGCTTCAGGGAAATTTGTGTTTTGTGTTTTGTGTAAATACTCTTAGTATCATGCCCTGATCTCATGTTAAGTGGTGAAGGAGGTCAGAATAACAAGGGGTTTGAATGCAGAGGGAGGAAATAGGCCATGAATAATTAGAGACTTAAGAGGAGTTAATATGAATTAGAGATGTATTTACTAAATAGAATTCAGTAATAATCTCATATCCAAGGTCCCATTCTAGCTTCACTGCTAATGAGCTCATCATTTTAGCACAAATGCAGCACAGTTCATGAACAATTATCAACATGCAGTTGCTTTTTCTGACAGTGTTTACAGGGCCTGTGGGTCTTTAGGACTGGCATCATGTCAAGTATTTTTTCAGGGAAACAGAATAATCCTGAATTCAGGGAGACACCTATAGGTACAGCAGAAAAAAAATAAAATAAAAAGAGGATCTGAGAACCAGAAAACAATAGCATTTTGTTTATTCAGGAAAACCAAAATGATTGTTCTTTGAAAAGATTTTTGATTACTGGGAGAATTTTTCATTGTTAGGCACAAGTATTTGTCTAATGGCCTAAAGGATGGTCCATAATTCTTTGGAATGGAGTCAGGATTTGTCTATTGGTGGAAATAATGTTAGTTGTTCCCATCGTCATCATTTTTACTGGGTGTCAACTAGATAACCACAAGTATTTTTAGATATTCATCACTTTGATCAAAGTTTTTTTCCCTCATTTACATTAAAAATATACCTAGTAAAATAAATATATTCTACAGTAGCAGACATTTATGTCTTAACATAGTTTTATTAGCTCCCTTTTTTAAAAAGGAAAGTTTTTGAGTAGTATGAAGTGGGTAGGAATTAAAAGATGCCAGTGGAGGGTGGTGGTGACACGTGGCATAATCTTGTCTGTGGGTAGATAGAGCTGTTTAGGGCACCCTCCTACACTGCTGGTGGGAATGTCAACTGGTGCAGCCCCTCTGGAAAACAGTGTGGAGGTTCCTCAGGAAACTAACAATAGAACTCCCCTATGACCCAGCAATAGCACAGCTAGGAATTTACCCAAGGGATACAGAAATGCTGAGGCATAGGAGCACATGTACCCCAATGTTCATAGTAGCACTCTCCACAATAGCCAAAACATGGAAAGAGCCTAAGTGTCCATCAACAGATGAATGGATCAAGAAGATGTGGTTTATCTATACCATGGAATACTACACAGCAATGAGAAA